>NW_021319518.1:9522375-9552307 GCF_001605985.2 Dendrobium catenatum | reverse complement strand
AGGAAGGCACATTTCTTAGTCAGTCAAAGTATGTTAAGGACATCCTCAAAAAGTATGAAATGGACAATGCTAAACCTGTTAGTAAACCAATGAGTTCCTCAGTTTAGTTGGATAAGGACCCTAAGGGAAAATTTGTTGATCAAAAGAAATTTAGAGTGATAATTGGATCTTTACTTTACTTGCTTGTTAGCCGACCTGATATCATGTTTAGTGTTTACTTATGTGCTAGATTTCAATCAAATCCAAAAGAATCACATTTGACAGCAGTGAAAATAATTTTAAGATATATGTCAGGAACTCAGAACTTAGGAATCTGGTATCCTAAGTTTAGCTCTTTATTTGAAATTATTGGATATTCAGATTCTGACTTTACGGGTTGTAGGGTGGATAGAAAGAGCACTTCTGGAATATGTCAATTTATTGGAAATTCTCTAGTCTCATGGTCCAGTAGAGAACAAAATACAGTAGCCCTATCTGTTGTAGAAGCTGAATACATTGTATTAGGAAGTTGTGTGGCTCAAGTACTTTGGTTGAAACAACAGTTGATTGATTTAGGTATGACTATAGGCACTATTCCAATTTATTGTGATAACACCAGTGCTATTTGCATTTCTAAAAGTCCTATTCAACATTCAAGAACCAAACACATAGACATAAGGCATCATTTCATAAGGGATAATGTATCCAAAGGAGAAATTGAACTCAATCATGTTTCTACTGAAAATCAACTTGCAAACATTTTTACAGAACCTTTAGCCTTTGATACTTTCAGTGCATTAAGAACAAGGCTTGGTGTGATTGATTTGAATGCTTAAATAAAAATATTTTTGCAACATTGATATTTTTTTTCTAGTTAAATATTTTTGTGTTCTTCATGATTTTTTGATTTTAATTGTGTGATTTTTTTTTCTTTCTTTTAGAGTATGTGTTTTTTCTTTGTTTAATATTTTTAGTATCTTTTGGGTTTTGGTTTTGATTGATTGCATAAAATTGAAAATTTTTTGAGTGACAATCATCTGGGACTAAATTTTTTCGTACGGGACGATGTATATAATGTGACAAATTGTCGGATTTTGAACCGTTTGAGTGCAGTTTTTAGTGTTTTATTGTCACTTCGTCTGTACGATCGTCACGATCATCTGGGACAAAATATTTTTCAAACGACGAGACGAATGAATAAAGCAGTTGAATGGATAAGGTAGTTTTTAATACGAACTTCGTACATACGAACCTTTAGTTCATCCGGACGAACATATGTCGGTTCAATGCGGGGGATGGTTTCAACTGCCATTAACACGAATTGAATTTCTGATCATCCAGGACGAACACCTGTTTGTGTGTACGTTCGTTTGGTCAAAAGTCTATACGAAAAGATGCTTCGTAAGTTGTGTGATTACGAAAAGCCGTTTCATTTTGGACTCATTCGTTCGTCCATACAATTTTTTTTTTGTACGGGACGAATCGAAAATTCGTACGGGACGAAAGAGATTTCATCTGGTAGGAACAATCATTTTTCAATAAATTGACGGTGTTTTTAACTGAACAGTCACACTCACACATCACTTTCAAACCTTTTGTTTCCTTAGATCTATCAATGGCAAGTTCTAGCAAGCATCAAAAGAGTCTGGCTAAGGGTCTACCAAGAAATTCGTCTGAAAATTTTCTTTCTAAAGCCAATGAAGAATCTTTTGCTAGATTTGTCTCCACAAAAATCACCCCATCTAGAGTACTTCTTCAAGAACAGTTAACTTTTAAGGTAATGCACTTGTTTGTATCTACTTAATTTGGGTTAATCCTCACTTTAGTCCACTTCTACAACAAAGAAACCTTTCATTACTTTTTAGCAAACATGTCTTTCAACCCCGACCATTCTGTCATCAGTTCCTATATTTTTAAAAGGAGAGTTGTAATTACTAAGGCTGACCTAGGTATCTTTTTGAACTTAAGGACTGAAGGAATAAGACCACACACCTTAACCACTTCTAATTTTGATTGGACTGAAGTAAATCGAGTGATTAGAGAAGTTAATTTTAGGGAACATCTGCCTAAGGTAGCAACTCTAGTTCGTGATGCCATGTTCTTAGAACTTCCATAATACCTAAAGCTGGTGATATATTCAATATTACTCCTCTTCTTTCTAAAGTTACCTACTTAATTATAACCAAACAACCTATAGATGAGGCCCAAATCTTAATTGACTACATTTATGGACTCTTTGAACTTGGTCATGTTGCACATAAAAGAAAGAAGAACATTGCCTTAGGACATCTAGTAGCCTACATTATGGAAAAGAAGCATGATTTTATTTATCCAGATAAAGAATTTGAAGAACCGCTCTACTACAACGATGCATCCTTTAGAGCATTCTTCAATAAGGACGAACCACAAAAAACTCATGTTGTTATTAGTGAATCAAAAGAAGAAGCTGAGCCTACATCTGCTAGTGAACCAAATTATCAGGATTTGATTCAAAGATTTGACAGTTTTACTCATTTTGATCAAAGGTTTGATCAAACTGAAGCTCATATGCAGCATCAAGATATACAATACAATCAAGACATGGGATTTATGCGTGAATAGATAAATGACATAAATTCCAATATGCTTATGATCAGTAGTTATTTCAACTTCTTTGGTGTTGCACCTCCTCCTCTTCCTCCTCCAGATTAGGGTTCATCTTAGTGACTATTGCGTTTGTTTTGTGTGTTTTTCTATAGTTTTTGGGTTAGTTGTTCTCTTAAGAAAGTTTGTTGTATTTTCTTTTATTTAGATGTTTTTATATTGATATCTTGAGTTAGATTATAATTTCATCATATTGATATAAATATATGATATTGTGTTTTTGGCTTTAATATTATTGAAATGTGTGGTAGCATTATGAAAATCATTAGATTCTTTAATCTTAATAGTGTTATATCTTGAATTGTAAGTTAAAATTAAATTCATTAAAAAATCTAATTTTTCTAAATTTAAGTTCTGCTTATAACTTGATGTTATTAAGATTATCAATACATTTCTCTTATTTAGACTACATTATTATTAATATTATTACTGCAAGTGTGATGTTTTTCTTATTTTGTATTTCATTTATCAATTAATATTTATGCACTAAGAAAGATTTGAAATTTTAGATTATTATTTTTGGAAAGAATACGATTACTCTTGAGAATTGTAAAAATGTACAAATATCAAAAGTAATGCGCAAAGGTTCGCAATGTGAAAAAGAGGCAAAAATAAGCACAAAGTGAAAAGATGCACAAAAACGTGCCACAAATTTAAAAAAGATGCGCAAAGCGCCACATGTGGTAGTTATTTCTTTCCAGACTCTTTTAATCTCTTAATTCAAATTGATCTTATGTTCATTTATATTTCATATTGAAATTTGAAATATATAATTTTTTATTCATCCTTCTTGCAATAATTTTCTCTATATTATTGTCTAATTGAACCATGTTTTTGATAAATCATTTTTATTATCTAAGTTATATCTCTTCTTAAATTCTATGAATTTTTATGATTTCCCTAATGTTTTAATTTTATTTGCATAAATTATTTAAATCACTTTCAAGATTAAATTATCAATTGCTTTTCATATCTCTGCTTATATTTCAAGTCTTTTTCTTCTTCACTTTTTGTTGTTGTCAGAAAGGGGGAGATATTGTTTTTTCGTTCGTATCATTTTGTTTTGTAGTTTTGTCTAAAATTTTGAAAACTAAAAATTTTGATTCGTTCGTTCATATCATTGTGTTTTGTGTAATTGTTTTGTTTTTGTATAAACTTTTGAAAAATAAAAAAAAGATTGCTTCAATGCCTCTTTATTTTCACGTGTTCAATTCAGGGGGAGTTTAGGAGATTTTTAAAATTTGAAATCCTACAAACAATAATTGTTTTGCCATCATCAAAAAGGGGGAGATTGTTAAGAGAGTTGCTATTTGCATGTTTTATATTCTTGCAACTCGTATAATTTTGATGATTACAAATATTATTATTTTATGTGTAGTTATCTCCTAGCACTTTTATGAAAAATTTGTTTTTGCTTTTGTTTGTACTAACATTTTAGGAAAATCAAACTCCAGACCACTGAAGACTATAATTCATTATCAACATGAGATAGTTTGTAAATTAAAGTTTGTACTTAGCTTTATATTGAGTTTGAAAGGAAGCGATTGTAATTATGTAGATAAGCACACGCACACTTGGGGAACAAGAAATTTATATTGATCGTACGGGACGAACATAGTTCGTACGGGACGATCAAGTCAGTTATCCCCTCGGTAGAGCAATGGATCGAACAGGAAGTGAGAAAATTTTTCTAAGTCCTGATCATTCGGACAAAATTCCATATTCGTCCCTGGATGAACTCCTCTGGTTTCTCACCTTACACTGTTCGTCTAGATGAAATGCATAATTCATCTATGGACGAAATCCTCTAGATTTTTGATTTGGTCAGTTCGTCCAGACGAAGTCCAAGTTCGTCCCTGGATGAACTCCTCTGGACTTTGAGTTTATATTAATCGTCGAGACAAAATTCACTATTCATCTCTAGATAAAATCCTTTGTCCAAAAATCATCCAGGATGAAGATACGTTCATCCCAGGATGAAGTGAATCAACACTTTTCTTTTTGACGTCGTTCTGGAGTTTTTGGGAATCGACCTATGAAATAACTGTTCATCCGTATTAACCTAGTTCGTACGATATGATGATCATGTACGAACTCAGTTCGTACCAATATTCATTAGGCTTGTTTCCTACACTTTAAGTAAAATCGTTCAGGATGATCCACGATCGTACGGGACAATACATTTCGTGTAGACTTGAAAATTTATAATTTTTGGATAGTTTTTTTCTTGTCTCTTCTATATATAGTCCAATTTTGACTGCCACCATATCTTTTTGCCCATTGATCTTCATGCCTATTGAAAGAGAAGTCAAGGAGAGAGTGTGAGAGAGTGTTTGAAGAAGGATTCTTACTACTGGAGTGTGAAGGCTTCACTTGGAGTTTAAAGGTAAGAGTCCTTTCTTTTGAATTGTGATTACTTCACTCTTTTCTTTCTTCCTTCTAGATTTCTTATGAGGAGATCTGTCAAGGAGATCAGGTTCTCTGCCGATACTTAGAGAGTGTGAACAAACGAAGGGTTCTCTTCCCATACTAGGAGAGTGTGAAAGGAAGAAGGCTTCTCTGCCCACACTTAGAGAGTGTGAAAGGACGAACGATTCTCTATCAACACTGGGGATCGTGTAAAAGGATGACGGTTCTCTGCCGCACTGGGAAGTAGTGGAAAGAGTTTGTTGTAAAGGCTTCTCCGCCTTGCTGTGGGTGCAAAAGGAGAGACACTATTGGTATTAGTGCAATACTCGGAGGGTGCATCCGGGGAGTGGTTGTAGGTCTGGTTTTGACCAAACCACTATAAATCTTGTGTCCTTTATTCTTTACTGCTTTTTATTTTCTTCTTTTTCTGTTCTAAAAATAGTGGTTGAAAAACTATTTCTAAAAATTCATTAAAGTTTACTTTCGGTTCAAAATATTCAAAAGAGGGATAAATTTTTAAAATACCAATTCACCCCCTCTCTTGGATAGCCTTGGGACATAAGCTTAGGTTTAATAACCTAATTCATAGTGAACGAGTCTCTACATGACAACCATGAGGAAGTTAGCATGATGGTCAATCCTTGGAGTAAAAAACCATATATCAAATTAAATTTTAGAAAGGAGAATGTTGTTTTAGCTTAGGATGGAAAAGATGTAAAATTAATATAAGCTACTCAAATCGTAAATACTAAGAAACTTGAAAACTCATTGGTTGCAAAGGTATTTGGTAGAAAAATACCATCACATCTAGTGGCTTGGGTGTTGAGACGATAATGGGCTCTTTTGGTCAATTCCATTTTACGACCCTTGGGATTGGTTAGTATTTGTGTTCATTCAAGACATCGGATGCATTGGAAGGAGTTTTTTTTGGGTGGTCCGTGGTTTGTGAATAGTCACATTGTTGGAATGGAAAGGTGGTCGCCCGAATTCTCTCCTTACTCGATGAAAGGTTTTACTCACCTATATGGATTAGAATGCCTCAATTGCCTCTACAATGTTGGGATGAAAACAATGTGGCCATGATTGCTTCTATGGTGGGTGTATCGTTGATGTTGGATGGAAATATGTTTCAATGGGGCAGAAGAGAGTTTGCTAGGGTTTGTGTTCAAGTGAAACTAGACAAACCTCTTCTCACTGGGGTTTAGGTGGAAGGCATGGTGGGAAGGTTTTTTCAAAAAGTGGAATATGAGAAAATTTCCACTTTTTATTATGAATGTGGTATGGTTGGCCTTGATAAAGGAAATTGTAAGAAGGCTAATATGGTGTTGAAGAATAGTGTGGATGTTACAAGCAAGCAAGTTCAAGACAACCAAAACAAGATTGCACAAGAGATGGAGGTTAATCATACTTATGGACCTTGGGTCCATGTTAATTACAAAAGGAACAAGAAGTATCGCAAAGCTGTGCCTAATGTGAGGCCGGTACAAAAGGTATTTTCTAAGAAATACCAAAGTAAACCCAAAATTGTCGAAACTGATTTATCTATAAGTTTGTTGAACAAGGAAATGGAGGTTGTTATAAGCGATGGAGTAGAGAAGATCATTGAAGGCAATTTGTTGGTGGAAGAGGGTGAAATTTCTTTGGATGGTTAGATCTATATTGAAAACTTAGCAAACCAATTGGAGTGTAGCAACCCGTCTGCTGATTCAGTGAAAGGATTTTGTGATGACAAGATAATAAAATCAACTCCTACTTCTTCTTCTATCAGTATGGTTAATAAATTTCAAGCTTTAAGTGAGGGTGTGGAGGAGAAGCTATGTCTTGAGGCAATTAATAAGAAATTTGTGAAGGGTACTAATTACGGTTTAGAGGATGAGACTACTACGGAGAGCATTATGCTGACAGAAAATGGAAGCCTGGGGGTGTTAGAGAAAAAGGAGGTTGGTGGTAATAATTAAGGGGAAAAAGTTAAACTTGCTAAATAATTGAGATCACTTGGGCTAGTTAAAATCTTACATCGGGTCAGAACAGTGGATAGGAATGGTAAATTAAGAGCCGGGGGCTCTCCCCCTTGGCTGATAAATGAATGCGATTTTATTCTGGAATTATAGAGGGGCTAAGAAGAAGGAGGCCCCTCTTTACTTAAAAGAGTTTGTAAAAGAGTTTAATGTGTTTTTTGTTGGTTTGGTAGAGACTAAAATCTCTTCCTTAGATAGAACGGCTTCTCAAAAAATGATGGGAGTGGATTGGGATAACTTTCTTCTTCCATCAGCTGGACTGTCAGGTGGCAGTTTTGTTGAGATCTAATCTTGCTTCTTTATCTATTTTAAAGTCTTCTGAGCAGTGTGTAGTTGGAGACTTGGAAGTGTTTAACATGGGGACCTGGTTGATTTCTACTATTTATGGTAGTAAGGAGGTGCTCATGAGAAGGGAATTGTGGGGATGCCTTCATGAGGTCTCTCATAGGAAGGTTCCTTCTGTGATTTGAGGTGATTTTAATTGTATTTTGGCTCAAGAAGATAAAAGAGGTGGAAGGAAATGTGTTTTTTTTTTCAAAGCTCCAAAGATGTGATTAATTTTTTGAATCTCAATGATTTTCATGAAATTGGTGTGGTTGGACCAAGGTTCACTTGGTGTAATAACAAAAGTGGGGGAGGAAGGATCTTGGAGAGGTTGGATAGGTGCTTGTTGAATTCCTTCGCTTTGGAGAAGATTCAAGTGGCAGTTGAAAGGCACATTGCTAGGGTGGCCTCAGATCATTGTACTGTCATTTTAAAAAAAAAAATTATTCAACCGTTAGGAAGAAGAATTTTTTGAAATTTGCAGATGTGTGGGTTTCTTTTAATGGAGATGACATGAAAATTTTAAACAAAAAATGCAAAAAGAACATTGAAAGAATTGTTCTTTTGGAGTAAATTTAAACTGAAGGACTTTTTATCTCTTAAAGATGGCTTGAAAAAGGAGTTGTTGCAACTACAAGAAGAGGAGGCTATGGAAGGCAGATTAAGTGAAGAAAAGTTGAGACTCTTGAGAAATAAAGTGGGTGAGCTTAATGTTTACCTTGCTAGGTTGAATAATTGGTGGAGACAAAGGGCTAAGGTAAGGTGGATGGAGGAAGGGGATTCTAACTCCAAATATTTTCATGCCTATGCAAATGCTAGAAGAAATGGCAACTGGATTAATCATATTAAAGGAGTGGATGGAGTAATGGTGGAGAAACCGAAGGAGATAGAACATGTTTTTTCTAAACTATTTCAAGGTGAAATGGAGGGAAAGGGATTGTTCTTTACTTAACTAGCCTGCTCCTTGGAGAGTATTGGATGAAGATGATAGAATCAAATTGGAGGTAGAATTTAACAGTTCAAAAATTCTAGATGTTATTAGGAATTTGGGAGAGAATAAAGCTCCAGGTTATGATGGTATAAATTATTCCTTCTTCAAATCCTATTGGAATATTGTTGGTGAAGATGTATGCAAAGCTATCAATAAATTTTGCTCTTCGGGTTTGCTTTGTGATGAATGGAAAGAGACCTTGGTTGTGTTGATTCCTAAGGTCAAAGATCCAGTTTCTCCATTAGGATAGTGACCTATAAGCCTTTGCAACTCAATTTATAAGATTGCAGCTAAAGTCTTATTAAATAAATTACTATTGGTGGTACACAAGGTTATATCAGAAGAACAAGGTGCTTTTGTGAAAGGAAGGTCAATTTTGGATCACCTACTCTTGGCTCATGTGGTTTGCAATAAAATTAGGTGTTCTAAAGCTAAAGATGGTTTTTTGGCAATCAAAATTGATATGAAGCAGGGATATGACAGTATGTGTTGGGAAACCATGAGGCAAATGCTGAAGATTTTGGGTTTTCCTTCTAGATTTGCAAATTTAATGTTGGAATGTGTGAGGGATCCAATGTTCTCTATTATGATTAATGGAAGAAACTCAAGGTGGATTAAGGGAAGATGTGGCTTTCGGCAAGGATGCCCTCTTTCTTCCTTATTTTGTGCTCTCAAGGATTCCCTGAATAAAGGCTTGGATGTTGGCATCAAACTATCACAAAATGCATAAAAAATTTCACATCTCTTGTATGCAGATGATATTCTACTTTTCTCTGATGTAAAGTTGAAGAATATCAAAATAGTAAAGAAATATATTCAAGACTATTGAAGTGGACCGGTCAGAAGGTAAATCTTTAAAAATCTTAAATGCTAATGGGGAATAGTATAGGGAGAAGAAAGAAAAAAAAATATCAAAGTTGTTCAACATTAAGGAGGTTGAGGAAATGGGCCATTTGGGAATTAAAGTTGTTTTAAGAAGGTTGAAAAAAATTTGATTTTCAACATCTCTTGGATAAAGCTTCAAAAAGACTCAATGCTTGGGGAAACAGATTCATCACACTTGCAGGAATGATAACCTTAATGAAGAAAGTCTTTCTTACACTCCCTTTATTTATATCTTCTCATTCTTAGGTTCCCTTGTGTATTTTGAAAGAGTTTGACAAGGTTTGTAGGAATTATATTTGGAATAAATGTGATGGTTCTCATGGACTTCATTTTGGGCTTGGGATGTCTTGTGCAAACCAAAGGAGTATGGAGGATTGGGTCTTTTTTCAGCTGTGTCTAGAGTGAGACCTCTAAGAGCTAGATTTTATTGGAATCTAATAGACAATCTAAACTCTTTGCTTAATATGAACATTGTGGCTAAATATGGGAATTGTTGGTGGAGGAATGATGGGAAGAAGATTTCTTAGGCCACATGGAGGATTTTAATTGATTGGTGGAATTCTCTTAAGGGGATCTTAAGGTAGAATATAGCTTCAAGCTCTTTGATTGATATCCGAAAGGATGTGTGGATTCTTGATTGAAGCTTAGAGAAATGGCCAACATTCGTAACTAACTGGGAGGAAGATAATGTCACTCTAGATTCTCTTATGGTTAATGGAGCATGGAATGTTCCTAAACTTTTCTAGTTTTTTGGAAAGAAAGTTGTAAATTTGATTAGCAAAATTGATATACTGCATAATTTGGAGCAAGATAGAATGGAGCTTAAGTTTAAGTTGTCTGGCAAATCCATTTCAGCATTATCTTTAGTAGCTCGGTACACTGAGGTTATGCAGGAAGAGGTTAATCCTTTGTTCTTCAAGCTTATGTTTAATCTCTTAGTTGAATTGTTTGTTTGGAGGCTATGTATGAATGCAATTCCAACTACAGTTTTCCTATTTTATAGATTACTTGCTGATTCAAACCTTTGTCCAAGAGGCTGCCTTGAGGTGGAAAACATTGATCATTGTACGTCTACTTATCCGAAACTGCTATAGGTAATAAGGTTACTGAACTCATGGGGATTATTGGTACCAATTTTCTGATCTTTCTCAACTGTATGAGATAACTAAAAATGATTTTGGTAAGGAATCCTTTCTTGGCAAAGTTGTACCTAACTTTGCTACTTCATTCATGGAATAATAGAAATAGATTGAAGCATGGTGATGTGGGAGAAAATGATGTTGTTATTGCATCAAGAGTCATAAGTTTTATGGCTATTTTACATAAAGATAAAATCATTTTGGGAAACTGGGGTACTAATCAGTCTTCAGACTGTTCAATTTTTGGCACCCCCTCCACCCAATTGGTTAAAAATAAACATTGATGGATCCCTATACAAATGAAACAAAGCTGGAATTGGTGGAGTGGTGAGAGATTATAAAGGCAGATTTTTGATGGACTTTAGATGTGGCTATGCACATTGGGATAGTGCACAGTTGGAGCTTTTGTCTTTTAAATCTTTGAGAAGTTTTATTCAAAATTGGATGTTTGAGGCAAATGGCATTGTCATAGAGGGAGATAATCAAAATGTCATCAAATTTCTCCATAATTTGTATAGAATACTAGAGAAGATGTTAGGAGGACAAATAAATGAAGAACTATTATTCATGAAGAATTTTAGTAATGTGTTTTTTTAATTTTTTTAATCGCCAATGTAATATGTTAGCAAATTATTATGGAGTATAATTTTTTTTGGGATGTTATTAGTGAGAATAATATTCCTCCTTCCTTTGTTGCTTTGTTAAAGGAGGAATGTGATAGGTTGCCCTTAATTGAGTAGTTTGTATTTAGGTTTCTGTCTTATTAATGCATTTGACATTTCTTCTAAAAAAAAAACAATAAGATACATCACAAATGGAATTTTCTGAATTTTAAATCTCAAGCATGAATATAAATAACACCCAATCTGATTCTTAAGGTGCTAAATATTTCAAAAGCAAGTAGTTTTGTGAAAATGTATGCAAGTTGATTTTCAGTAGCTGCATGATGTAGCTCAATTTCTCCTTTAGTGACATGATCTCTGATGAAGCGATGCCTTATATCTATATGTTTGGTTATAGAATGTTGAATAAGATTCTTTAAAATATATATGACACTTATACTATCAGAAAAAATTGGAATAATGCTAATTGAAAATTCTAAATCTATAAGTTAATATTTTAACTAAAGAACCTGTGCCACATAATTACCTAAGGTAATATATTCTACTTCAGTAGTAGAAAGGGTTACTCAATTATATTTTTAGATAGACCAAGAAACTAATAAATTGACAAGTTTCAGAAGTACTTTTTTGATCAACCCTACACCCTACAAAATTTGAATCAGAATATCCAATTATTTCAAAAGAAGAGTTGTGCCTAGGTTACCACATCCCTAAGTTTTGAGTTCCCAAGAGATATCTTAGAATTCTTTTAATAGCAGTCAAATAGGATTACTTTAGATCTGCTTGAAATTTTGCACAAAGCTAAACACTAAACATAATATAAAATCTGCTAGCAATTAAATAAAGTAATGATCTTATTATTCCTCTAAATTTCTTTTGATTAATAGATTTGCCTTTAGAGTCCTAGTCTAGCTGCACTGAGAATCTCATTGGTGTACTTATTGGTTTAGCTTTATCCATTTCAAATTTTTTAAAGATGTCTTTAATATATTTTGACTTACTAAAAAATATGTCATTCTCTTTCTACTTTATGCTATAACTAAGAAAGTAACTCAAGGCTCTCATCAAACTCATTTCAAATTCACTACTCATTAATTTAAAAAATTATCACAAAGAGGTTTATTAGTGGATCCAAATAAGATATAATCAACATATATTAAACACAGAGTATATTATCTCCTACTCATTTTTAGAAGAGAGTGGTGTCCATAATTCCTTTAACAAATGATCTTTCCAATAGGAATGTTCTTATCCTTTCATACCATACCCTAGGTGCCTATTTTAGTCAATATAATTTTTTTTTAATTTAAATGCATGTTTACAAAATTATAAATTTTTAAAATTTGGAGGTTGCTCAACATAAATATCCTATTTTATCAGCCCAATAAGAAAGGCACTCTTAACATCCATTTGAAATAATTAAAGTTCTTTAAAATAGGCAAAGTCTAGTAGCACCCTTATTACTTTAAGTTTGGCTATAAGGGCAAATGTTTCCTCAAAATTTTTAGGTCTTACAATTAACTCTCAAACATCATTTATAAAAAAATTGATTCAATTCTTCCTACATGGACAAAATAAAAAATTTATCTAAAAGTGCTTGATTTATATTAGTGGGTTTGATCATTGAAATAAAGGCTGAGTGATTCACTTCTTTACTAAGTCCATGCCTGGTCCTAACAACTCTACTAAGGTCTCCTAAAATTAGTTCTATAGGATGACTCTTAGGATATTTCCATTCTTTAGGCCATGTATTTTTTGTTTCATCCTTTTCTTTAAGATTTGCATTTTTAAAACCTTGGGTTATTGATTCAACATCTTCTTCTTCCATCTTAGACCCTACAGAAATATTAGATTCATCAAAAATTACATGAGTGGTCTCCTCAACTACAAAAGTCCTTTTGTTAAAAACTTTATATGATTTCCAACATTTAAGTATCCCAAAAAAATTCCCTCATCAAACTTAGGATCAAATTTTCCTAAAGGAGTTTTGCCATTGTTATAAATAAATACCTTACATAAAAAGACATGTAGATGTGAAAGGTTGGGTTTTCATCCCATAAGAAGTTCATAGTGTTTCTTGGTCATCTTAGATCTAATATTCACCCTATTCAAAATATAACAAGCCATACTAATCACTTCAGTCCAAAAATATTTTGGAAGTGAATATTCAGCCAATATGGCTCTAGCAACTTCTATCAAAGTTCTATTCTTCCTTTCAACAATCCCATTCTGTTGAGGGGTCCTAGGAGCTGAGAAGTTATGATCTATTCCTTATTCTTTATAGAAAAATTTATATTTTTTTTATTTTTAAATTATCCTCCATGATCACTTTGAATTGAAATAATTTCACAACCTAACTTCCTTTGAATCCAAGTAGAAAAATTTCTTAATTTTTCAAATGATTCACTCTTATGTAATAAGAATCTAATCCAAGTGAATGTTGAATAATTATCAATAATTACATACCTAAAAACTTTTCCTCCTAATATTATAGTGTTAACCGGTCCAAAAAGATCCATGTATATGACTTCTAGTGGTTTGCTAGTTCTAAGATCTTTAATTGAATAAAAGGAGGACTTGAGTTATTTTCCTAATTGACATGCATAACACATGTGATCTTTAGTGAAGTCTAATTTGGGTATACCTCTAACCAATTCTTTTTGGGTAATTATCCTAAGATTTTTCATGCTCGCTTGACAAAGTCTTATATGCCATAACCAAGATTCATAAGTAATAGTTTTGAGACCAAAAGCATTAGAAGATTTAAGATAATTTAAATCAAGCATGTATATATTATTTACCCTATTTCCATGCAACACATCAATTCTATTTTGGATTATAATGCAACTTGTAGGTAAATATTTAATGTTAAAACCTTTATCACAAAGCTAACTAATACTTAATAAGTTATGTTTTAAGCCTTCAACAAATAAAATATTCTCAATAAATAAATTGTTATTGCCAATCATTCCTGTACCTACCACTCTCCTAGTGGTAGTATCTCCCAATGTCACTTTGCCTCTAGCTATATGATTTGAGTTGTATCTCTAGTAATATGTTTTGAACATCTATTTTTAAGGTACCAAATGCTCTCACGAGGGCTTGTTTGAGAGCATTTCTAAAAACTTATCAAATATTTGATTTGGGAACCCAAATAAATTTGGGTAAATGTCTTAATAATGAAGCTACATATGCATGTTTGATATGTTGTGATTTATATATCTTAAGTCTCCATACTAGATGTGTTTTTCTATGAATTGTGTAAGTGTGGGAAATATGTCATATTATTCGACATGAAAAGCATCTAACACGAGGAAAAGAATTTATTAATCAACGTGAGTTATAATGTCTTTAAAAGTTTGTTAGGGATGTTAGGCCCTTATGAACTGGCCCAAGGCTAACCAAGAGGGGGGGTTGAATTGATATTTTTTTAAAAATCTTTAAACCAAAGACCAAAAAAGCTCAAACCAAAATCATCACATAAAATAAGTGCGGAAAAATTAAGTGTGGAAGCAAGAAAAAAAAACACAGGGGTTTATAGTGGTTCGGTCAACTCGACCTACGTCCACTCCCCGAAGGTGCCCTCTGAGTATTGCACTACCAAAGTGACTCTCCTTTTTCTCCCACAGCAAGGCAGAGAAGCTCTTACAAAAACCTCCTTTTTTCCACCCCCGGCAAAGCAGAGAACCCAACTCCTTTTGCTTCCTCCTGAAGCAGGCAAAGAAGCTCAATAAATTGCTGAAGCTTACCTCTCCTAATCCTTTCAAGGACAAGAGACTCTAATGGAAGAAGAAGTGGAACGATTCTTGGAGCAACCCTTGTGAATCTCCCTCACAAGCTCCCTCTCATAAGATCCTCTCTCTCTCCCTCTCTCTCTCTCTCTCCTCTAGGCTTTCTCAGGTCAAGACAACAGCAAAACATTGTTCAAAATGTTGAACAATAGCCCTTAAATAGATGAGCTTCAAAATAGCTCATTAATTATAAGTTGCCTACATTATCATCCAGGATGATATTAATATCGTCCTGTACGATCAGTGCAATTTTAACCTAATCAGCTGGGACAATCTGGGACGAATAGATGAAAACTGTTATTATCATCCAGGTAAATTATCCTGTACGATTAGTTCAAATAACAGACTATCAGCTAGACAATCACTCTGAAAAGAGTTCTGGATGATTCCAAAATAGCTTGATCGTCCAGGCCGATCACACGATCATCCCGGATGATTAGTTCAAATCAGAGGAAAATCGTCCAGAGCATCGCCTGGAATTTGAGTTGGCTGATCCTGATCGGTAAGACCATCGCCTAAAATTTGAGCTGTCTGATATTTATCAATCTAGAGCAACTAAGATTTTTGAACTGATCATCCCGGCCAATCTTGCGATCGTCCAGCATGATGTAATCATATTAATCATCCTTAATTTCTTTCCTTAATTACCAGATTAATTTAGGCATAATTGTATCAAATCGTCCAGGACGATACAAGATCGTCTTGGCCGATTACCAAAAATAAAGAATGCCTAAATAGATCATGGTGGTTGATTCTTTCTATTTTAATCCTATCGTCCTGGCCGATATATGTATCGTCTAAGCCTATCAGCTAATGACGGTTGCCTTAACTAAGATGACTGATTAGGGTTTCTATTTTGAACCCTATCGTCTAGGATGATAATAATATCATCCAAATGATGTGAGTAAAAATAGAAATTCTAAGTCAGACAGAAAAAATCACTCAAGTGTGTGTGTGTGTGTGTAGGGTCACTTAGCATCACAACACTCAATGTTTTCAATTGACTCAAGAAAGGGAAAAAGAAAATTACAGACTGACTCAGACCTAGTCTACCTAATCTTGAGCTGGTTCTGATTTCCGTCCGAACTTCTGGCCCTGAAATGTTAGTAGATAAGGCAGTCGTAGAGAACCAAGAGTGTTTGCTAATCATCAAAACATAATCCATGAAAATAGATTTACAACAATCTCCCCCTTTTTGAAGATGGCAAAAACACTCCGACGATTAATTCCAGAATAACAATGCAAAACATAAAAAAGCTTTCAAATTTTTAGAAAAGAACATGTACAACCATACTTCTCCGCCTTTTGACATCTCAAAAAGGAGGAGGAAACTAAAAAACAAACTAAAGCAACTTGAACTAAAAGAAAAATACAATGCAGAAAAAATAAACTACACAAAATAGATGCTAAAACTAGAAAAATGAGGGACACTGATCATCAGACGGAGGTGGTGGTGGTGGCTGCTGGAAGTAACTGGACATGGAAGCAAATTGTGATCCAAACCAGGCTATATCCTGGTCATGTTGCTGCTGCTGGTGTGCAGCATAGGCATCGAAGCGGGCCATGTCCTCATCATGTTGCTGCTTGCGGTGAGCTACGAAAGTGTCAAACCGGGCCTCCAATTGATCAAATCTCTCCACCAATAGATCCAGCTGTAAGTGCTGGCAGAGAGGTACTGGTTCAGGAATGGGAGCGGGAGCCTCCTCCTCCTCGTCCCCCTGAGCTTCCCTATCTCCTAGGTGGAGATGAGTATTATAAAAGACATTAAAGGATCTGTTTTAGTAGCAGGGAGGCGGATGGTTTGGTGGAGCAGGATATTGAAGATTGTATTTGGTTTTAAGAACATATGAAATGATCTGTCCTAAAGCAAGGTTGGGTTTCCTCTTAAGTATGGATCGCGGATTGTTGTCAAATGATTAATGTATCGAAAGATAAGGTTAGTAGCATTAAACTCTCTATGGGCCATGATGTAAATGATAGTAAGTGAAAGAAGTGGAGTGATGTGGATTCGGTCCCTGGCTTTTGGAATAATGGAAGTGCGAAGGACATGTTGGATTGTCCTAGTATCTTTGAGTAAAGAGCTAGTCTCTCCAACATGAAAGGGGGCGTTATTGTGGCAAAGAAAGTGGTTTGCAGAGGACCAATTATAGTCAGGATCAGAGACAATGATATGCAACTTATCCCCAGTGGTGGATAACTGCAACAGTTCAGAACAGTCCTGGTATGTGATCTCGATAGGACGTCAATTCACATAGGAGGTGAGGGCAGTGTAGGAGGAGTTTATGCGAAGGTTTGCAAAAAAATTGAAAAGGAGTTCAGAGGAAAAGGGGACAGCGAGAGTAAGAATAAAGCAAGAGAAGTGTGAGTGAAGAGGTTTAATACTGGATATGAGAGGTGGCAAGGATTGATTATTCTGGAGAGAGTGATCCCGCATTCTTTGTATCGATGGTAGGCAGCCTGATCTTCTGCCTCCCTGAATCGAGGGTCTAGTGTAGTCCTCGAGGAGCTTCTAGAGGTCTGACGAATGCGCTTTCCTCCAGCCATAGCAAGAAATCAGGAAGAAGAAAAGAGATGAGAAGAAGATTAAAGTGAGCAATATGGCTGAAAAGCTCTAAATTTAAAGAAATGGCCACATCATCCTGGATGATCGTAGAATCATCCAGGATGATCTGGTTCAATAATTGCGTACAGGCCGATTGGTCAAAAAGGTTGTCCGATCGTCCAGGACGATCAGACATCGGCTGGGCCAATTAGACACAGACGATCGTCCCGAGGAGTCAGGCCGGATGACCATTGAAAAAGCAGATCGTCCAGGCTGATTAGGTGTATCGTCCAGGACGATGCTCAATCATGAATCGTACTGGCCGAATTTAAATCATTTTAAATCATGCGCCACGTGTATCGTCCAGGACAAACAGTGGATCGGCCAGGATGATTGTCAAAAAATGGATTGTCTCAGGCAATTTTAAAAATTTTAAACGTATTGACACGTGGGTCGTCCAGGATGATCAGGTGTATCAGCCAGGACAAACATTTTATCAGCTAAGACGATCAAGATGATTGTAACAAAGTTTGATCAGATCATCCAAGATGATGTTGTATCGTCCAGGACGATGAATTTCAGCAAAGTCAAAAACGTCCAACAGATGAATTTTGAACAGAAATAGTCCAATCATCAAGGACGATAAAAATATCGGCCAGGACGATGTGACAAAAATTTGAAAAACCAGTGAAAGATGGAGATGATCAGAGAGAGTCCACAAATAATAAAACCAATCTAAAAACATCGACAAAAAAAAAATATTTAAATATTTGCAAAGCGGCATATGATAAATTTCCCAAATAATTAAATTTTAAAGATTCGAAAGATCAATGAGTTAACAATGTCAAAATCTGAAAATGGTAGAATATCCAATCCTGTTAACCCTAGCTCAGACTTCTTTCAGGGAACAAATCATCTTTTGAAAACAAATTGCCTAACTCAGAATAAACAAATTGGGTAAAAAGAAGATCCATTCAAAACTTGCTCCAAAGAAAAATAACTTATAGAATAATATACTAAAGCAATTGGTCTCAATCATGATATTTGAAATCAAGCCTTTGAAAATATCAAGTAATTCATGAATTCATCTAAAATTTTAAAAGTTTTAAAGAGGGGTAAGCTTGTCTTATGTGGGCTCATTTTATGCCTCTTATCAATTTGAATGGCGCTCTTTGCGCATCTTTTGTTTTTTATACACTTTTGTGTATATAGATTTTTTAATTTGACATCATTGCGTATCTTTTTATTTTTGGCATCATTGGCCTTTTTCTTGTTCTTGAAAGCTAGATCCCTTTTTCAACAACTCTTAAAATATAATTAGTTATGAGTAGATCTTCCAGATATTAGAGAAGAAAAACTCACTCTCTAATATAAGGAAGAATAGACCACAAGGCAGACTTTAGCAATTATATGGTAAGTGTAATGACAAGATTTCATTTAACTTGAAAGATATATAAAAGCTTTGGATATAATAAATATAAGGTAGATTATTGTAGCAAGATAAAAAAAGATCTTGATTTCAAAAACCAGTTGTTAATTTGAGATATACTTTTGTTTAGAAAGAAAAATTATACCACTAAAAGAGGTTAGAAGGAGGGAGACCATCAACGATGTTTCTCCCTTTAATAGATTTAGAGATGCTAATCATTTGCTATAAATCTCCAAAATTTAAGAACTATAAAAATCAACATAAAGAAAAGGAAATCAAAAACAAAAATAACTAAAAAGAAACAAGCACAAAAGACAGAAAACAACGATGATCAACACATGCATTTTAAGAATTTATTAAATAGCAAGTTTAAGCAATTATGAGCTGCGAGCCTCCGTTTGTCCAAGAATCATATGTTTCTCATGAGGTCTTTGGTGAGAGCAATCCTACGAGAATCAATAACTGTCAGATTTAGGAACCCAAATAGGTTTGGGTCCCTTCTTATGAAAGGTAGAATGCAATATATGTATGCTATGCTGTGAATCATGCAATTTGGGTCTCCATACCTAATGTGTACTATGGTGAACAGTGCAAGTGTGTGAGATGTGTCCTAGCATGCCACATGAAAAGCATCTAATACCAGGAAAAGGATTTCTTAAATGGTTTATATTATAATGCTTCTTCCTAGGTCTTGGCTTTAGATCAAAAGTGGGTGTCATCCAATTTCTCTTAATTGTTTCCAATTCAATTTTAAACCTAGAGTTAGTACTTTTTAAAGCAGCATTCTTAATCCTCAAATTTTGCTCCATCTATTTAGATTTCTTAAAATCAGATTCAAGTGAGGTGCGTGAAGCTTTTAATGAATCATGCTCATCAATCAATTCCAAATGCTTTTTATTTAATTCATCAAGTAAAGCCATATGATTTGTATCAATCATTGTATGATCTTTGAGAATAATTTCATGATCTTTTTGTAAATTCAAAAGCTCTAATTTTAAACTAGCATGAATTTTTTTAAGTTTTTTTTGTGTGATACATGAATTTTCTCACAAATTTCAAACTGTTGATCATAGGTTGGTTTACATACCTCTTCTTCATCACTTTGATCAAGATGATCTTCTGCCATTAAGCATAAGTTTGTTGTTTCTTCCTCAGGTTCAGTTTCAGATGAATCAGAAGCAAATTTTACCCAGAACGCCTTTTGAATTCTCTTCTTGTCCTTCTTGAACTTAGGTTTCTCCTCACTCTTTTCTTTGCTAGAGTGATCCTGAAGTGTAGGAAAATTAGCTCTAACACGTCCAGGCTTCCTGCATTCAAAATAAACAACATCAGAAGATCCTTTAGAATATTTATTATCCTTACCTTTTCTCCAATTTTGATGATTCTTGTGACTCTTCCTTAAAAAGCTTTTGAATTGCCTTATGATTAAGGCAATGCCATCACTTTCAGACCCGAAAGAATTAGAGTTCGTGTTGTTGACCTTCAATGCCACAGTTTTCTCCTTTCTTTTCTCACCTGCATCAAGATTACTTTGATTCACACCTTGCTCGAAAGCAATAAGTGAGCCAAGTAAGTTATAAATTGAATAGGTGGTTAAATCTTTAGATTCAGTGATTGTAGTGATTTTAGCATCAAAAGAGGAAGGCAAGCATCTCAAAATCTTGTTCACTTTTTCATAATTTGAAAGTTCTCTTCCTAAGGCATGCAAAGAAGTTATAATTTGAGTAAACCTTATATACATATCAGAAATTGATTCAGAAAGTTTTATACAAAAAAGTTCATAATCATGCAAGAGAATATTCAAAAGAGAATGCTTAACTTCATTGCTTCCTTCATAAGTAATGCACAACCTATCCCAAATCTCTTTTCCAGTAGAGCAAGTAGAAACACGCATGTAGTCTTCAGATTTTAAAGCACAGAAAAAACAATTCAAACACTTCGCATTAAGTTGAGCTAAATCTCTTTCATTAGAAGTCCATTCAGTAAAAGGTACTTCAATTTTAAATCCATTAAGTTCACGAGAAGGTGGAGAATATTCTTATTTAATAAGCATCCACATGCGATAATCAGTTGATTGTAAAAAAGTAGACATGAGAGTTTTCCAAAAATCTAAAGGTAGATTGTCAAACAAGAGTGGTCGTGTAATAGAATATCCTTCAGTTATGTTACGATTTCCAAAGTTAGCCATGGATCAAAATTTAAAAAGTTTTCAAATGTAGTTTTTATGAATCCCGCTCTAATACCACTTGAAAGTTCGTTAGGGATGTTAGGCCCTTATGAACTAGACCAAGGCTAACCGAGAGGGGGGTGAATTGGTATTTTTTAAAAAATCTTTAAACCGAAGACCAACAAAGCTCAAACCAAAATCACCACAGAAAAAAATAAGTACAAAAAAATTAAGTGCGGAAGCAAGAAAAAAGAATACAGGGGTTTATAGTGGTTCGGTCAACTCGACCTATATCCACTCCCCGGATGCGTCCTCTGAGTATTGAACTACCAAAGTGACTCTCCTTTTGCTCCCACAGTAAGGCGGAGAAGCCCATAACAAAACCTCCTTTTTGCCACCCCCGATAAGGCAGAGAACCCAACTCCTTTTTCTTCCTCCTGAAGCAAGCAGAGAACCTCGATCAATCTCTGAAGCATACCTCTCCCAACCCTTCCTCTCTCTCTCTCTCTCTCTCTCTCTCTCTCTCTCTCTCTCTCTCTCTCCTCTAGGCTTTCTAAGGTCAAGACAGCTTTCAAAATGTTGAACAATAGCCCTTAAATAGAAGAGCTTCAAAATAGCTCATTAATTGCAAGTTGCCGACATTATCGTATAGGACGATATTAATATTGTCATGTACGATCAGTGCAATTTGAGCCTAATTAGCCGAATGATCTGTGACGAATAGAAGGAAAGTGTTCCTATCATCCAGGACGATTATAAATCATCCTGTACGATTAGTTCAAATCACAGACTATCGGCCAGACAATCGCTCTGAAAAGAGTTCTGGATGATTCCAAAATAGCTTGATCGTCCAGGCAAATCTCACGATCGTCTTGCACAATTAGTTCAAATCAGAGGAAAATCATCCAGAGAATTGCCTAGAATTTGAGCTGGCCGATCCTGATCGGCCAGACCATCGCCCGAAATTTGAGATGTCCGATATTTATTGTCCAAGAGTAACTAAGGTTTTTGAACTGATCCTCCCGATCGATCTTTCGATCATCCAGGATGATGTGATCATATTAATCATCATTAATTTCTTTCCTTAATTACCAGATTAATTTAGGTAGAATTGTGTCAAATCGTCCATGATGATACAAGATCTTCCTGGTCGATTGCCAAAAATAAAGAATGCCTAAATAGATCATGGCGACTGATTCTTTCTGTTTTAAGCCTCTAGTCCTGGCCGATACATGTATCATCTAGGCCGATCGGCTAATGATGACTGCCTTAACTAAGATGACTGATTAGGGTTTCTGTTTTGAACCCTATCGTGCGGGACGATGTGAGTAAAAACAAAAATTTTAAGTCAGACAGAAAAAATCAATCAAGTGTGTGTGTGTAGGGTTACTTAGAATCACAACACTTCAATGTTTATAATTTACTCAAGAAAGGGAAAAAGAAAATTACAGACTAACTCATACCTAATCTACCCAATCTTGAGCTAGTTCCGATTTTCGTTCGATCTTGTGGCCCTGAAATGTCAGTAGATAAGGCAGTCGTAGAGAACCAAGAATGTTTGCTAATCATCAAAACATAATCCATGAAAACAGATTTGCAATAGTCTTTTCCTTGATTTCAAAATTGCATCCTTTTGATTAGGATTATAAAATTATTCAAGTGTGGAAGTATCTTATTTTCCTTAAAAGCTTTTAGTTTTTCTTTAAGATATGAGTTTACGCTTTCTAAAATCGAATTATCAACTTTTAACTCGTGTTCTCTTTGATTTGGTTCAACTATAAACACCTTAAAATCATTCTCAAGATCAGTATAGGATGTTTTCAATAAATCATGTTTCTTATTCAAATCATTAAATTCATCCAATAAGGCCATATGGTTGCTATCAATGGATTCATGATCTTTCCTACGATTTTTATATTCTTTTTTTATAAATTCAAATGCTCGAGGTTAAGATTAGCATATATTTTTTAAGCTTTCTATATGTATTATGAATTTTCTTAAAAACTTCAAATAATTCATCATAGGACAAGTCACATACATTCTCTTGATCTAAATGATCAAGTTTATTTACCATTAAGTAAGAGTTTGTGACTTCCTCTTCTACTTCTATTTCGGAGGACTCAAAAGCTGAGTCACCCTTGACATCTCCTTGCATTCTTCTCTTGTACTTCCTAACATTAGTTTTTTCCTTAAATTTCTCCTTGTTAGGATTAGCTTTGAGATTTAGGCAATCTATTTTTATATGTCCAGGCTTCCTATATTCATTACAAATGACTTCAATAGAAACTTTTGCATTCTTATTGAACTTACCTTTGTTCCAATACTGACATTTTTGTTTCTTTCTTCTAAGGAAACTTTTGAACTACCTATTCATGAGTGTAATAACTTCTTCGTCCTCAAGTATTGATTGATCATTTTCCAAATCATCCACTTTCAAAGAAATATTCTTCTAATTTTTCTTATCACCTAAATTAATCTATCTTTAATTCACTCCTCGCTTATAAGCAATCAGTGATCCAAGTATATTATTAATTGAATATACATTCAGATCTTTTGACTCTATTATGGAAATTATGTTTGCATCATAAGTAATGGGTGAATAATGTAAGATTTTATTAACCTTTTCTAAATTAGTTAGTTCTCTACCTAAATCATGCAATTATATAACAATCTACATAAAATGTGTATACATATCATAAATCAGTTTCATGCAAAATAGTTCATAGTTATATAATAAAATGTTCATCCTAGATTATTTCACCTCATTTATCCCTTCATAAATTATACAAAGTCTATCCCATATTTTATTTCTAGTTTTACAAGTAGAAACGTACATATAGTCTTATAATTTTAATGCACAGAAAAAACTATTTACACATTTTTTATTTAGCTTGCTAAGTCTTTTCTTTTAGTATCAAATCAGTGAATGGTGTTTTAACTGTAATGCCATCAACAAGTATATTGGGTCTAGTGTAACCTTCATGTATTAATATCCACATGTGATAGTCAAGTGATTGCAGAAAAGTAGACAGGCTAGTTTTCCAAAAAATAAAAGGGCTGTTATCGAATAATGGTGGCCTAGTAATAGAGTATCCTTCAGGAGTATTCCAGTTTCCAAAAGTAGCCATAATCATCTTTCAAAAAGTTTTCTAAACTTTAATTTTTGAAATAGGCTCTAATACCACTTGAAAGTTTGAGTAAGTTGTTAGACCTTATTGAACAGTCCGAAGGCTAACCAAGAGGGGGTGAATTGGTAATAAAAAAATTCTTAGATATTTTTAAACCATTTATAAAAATTTTTAGCAAAGATCATTGAGTATGCAGTTATTTAGATATGATGATCTTAAAAGGTTTTTTGACTATAAAAACTATAAAGTGTAGAAAAATAAAAGTGAACAAAAAAACACCAAATTTTGAGTGGTTCGATCTAATCTAAACCTATGTCCACTCTCTGGAGACTCCTTCTCCAGGTATTATCCTACATTAAAGTGACTCTCCTTTTATCCTTATAGTATGGTGGATAAGCCCTTACAAACTCTCTTCAACCAACTTGGAGCAATAGAGTACCGATGTCCTTTGCACCCTCCTGGTGAAAGGTAGAGAACCTTTATCCTTTCTCACCCTCCTGGTGATGGTAGAGAACCTTCATCCTTTTTACCCTCCTAGTGAAGGTAGAGTACCTTGACATAATATTGAAGATCTTCTCTCAAAAGCCTCGAAAGAAGATGGGCAAAAATTTGAAGAAGATAAAGAGATCCTCATTTTGGGCAACCTTATGAATCCCTCACAACTCTCACTCACTTGATCTCCCACACTTCACCCTCATAATCTCTCCCAAACACACACTCAATGGCCACTCTAAAAAAAAATTATCTGAAAAATTAAAAATTACAAGTGAATCAACTAAATATCATATAGTAAGATCATGGATCATTTGTATGAATAGTTCAAAAATCTATATACGAACATGTATGAACCTTATTTTGTATACTATCAATTATCTATTTGAATTAACATCTTACAATATGAATAGTTCAAAACTAAATATTTCATATAGTACAAGATGATATGAACCTTATTTCATACACTATCAATCATCTGTATAAATTGATATCATATAATATGAAAAGTTAACATAAATCATACTTCATTTGGTATGGATGCGAACGAGCCCAATTTTGTATACTATTAGTCGCCTGTATGAGCTAACTTCATATTATATGAATAGTATAAAAACTAATGGATTCATTTGGGGGACACTCTAGTACACACTCAATTTTGTATATTGTTAGTCATCTGTACAAACTAACTTTATATGATACAAATAATTCAAAAATACAAGTCATGATTTGATTAACTACTTTTTAGAGTTCAAACATGACAAATCATACAGTACGATTGGAAGTCATACAATACTATTAGTTTTAAAATTTTTAGTTTTAACTCTCTCCCCCTGTGTGTGTGCACAACTATCTAATTACAATCATATTCTCTCAGACTCAAGAAAGTAAAAAATAAAGAATTGCACACAGATAATAAATAGAAAATGTCCAATACATGCTTGGAGAAATAATAAAAATATCAAAACAATAATATTTTATTATGATAAAATATTATAATCTTGATCTGGATTGCTGAGTTGCAATATCATCATCCTTTTTTACCTTCCTAGAGAAGGCAGAGTACCATTGTTCATTTTCACCCTCCTGGTGAAGGCAAAGAACCATGACACAATATAGATAATCTTCTCTCAAGAGCCTGTAGAGGAGATGAGTAGAAACTTGAAGAATACAAAGAGATCCTCACTTTGTACAACAATATGAATCTCTCATAACTTCTCCCTCAATTGATCTCTCACACTTCACTCTCACAATCTCTCTCAAACACTCACACTCAATGGACATTATCAAGATACATTAAAAATAAAGGTCTTTAGCCAGTTTCTAGAACACTTTATATATGCAAGAAATGAAAAAGTTCAACAAAACCATCATCCAATCATACGGTATGATCGAAGATCATACCATACAAAAAGTTCAAAAATAAGGGCTTTGTTTGGTATGATTTGGGACAAACATAGTTTTGTATACTATCAGTTGTCTGTACGATCTGAATTCGTACTATACAAATTGTTCAGGAATGAACAAGTTCATATGGTATGATATTATACAAAAAGAATTTCATTATCTATTAGTTGATTATATAAATTAAGATCATATTATATGACTAGTTCAAAAATTGTATTTGTTCATTCGATACGATATAGTATGAAAGGAATTTTGTACTCTATCAAATGTTGTATGAATTAAGATCATCAGGAATGAATAGTTCAAAAACTAATTGTGTTCTTTTAAAATGATCTAATATAAATATGATTTCATACTCTATTAGTCATCTGTATGACTTGACATTGTACTGTATAAACTATTCAAAAATGAACAAGTTCATATGGTATGAAAAGATTTTCGTACTCTGTTAGTCATCTATACAACCTGACATCATACTGTAAGACTAGTTTAAATAATTCAAGCCATAATTTGATTGATTGTACTTGGAGGAAAACTAAATCAAATCATACAGTATGATTAAATATCATATAGTATGATTAGTTTTTAAAATTTAGATTTTAACTCTCTCCCCCTATGTGTGTGTGTGCACGGTTATCCAATTACAATCAGATTTGCCTAAACTCAAGAAATAAAAATAGAGATATACAAACTCTATTATATGAAATCCAATTCTATTATATTTTGAAGTCCTCAACAATTTGGATTATGATTTCCCTAAAATGTTAGTAAACACAGAAAAAGCAAACAAAAATATCCAAGATATGCTAGGAGAAATAATAAAATTATCAGCAAAACAATTAGTTTAGTTATAATCAAAATCACAAGCTCAATCTTAATTCCTGCGTTGCAATAATTTCTACCTTTTTGATGATGGAAAAATAATTGTTGTTTGAACAACTAATTAACTTTATTTTCTCCTAATCTCCCGCTCAATGATTGAAATAATAAAAATCATGGAGAAAAAGAATTTTATCATACAAGAAATTTTGTCTTACAAATAAAAAAACAGACATAAGACCAACAACACAAACAAACACAAAAACACAGACACAAGACCAAAGAACAAAAAATTGAAAAAAAAAACCACCAAAAAATAAACACCACCAAACTTTCAAACAACACATAACATGCACAAAACACCACAAAACAATACAAGACTTCAAACAATCACTTAATACCTCCACCTTTTAACATCAACAAAAAGAGGAGAATTCCCTAAAAATGTTAGATGCTATGAACTAATTTGACATTTGATAATGAAGAGAATTTTAAACATTTGAAAAAAAATAATATTAAATTCTTGATGTAAAAAACTCATATTTTAAATTAAAAAACAACTAAGATAAGAATAGTTGATCAGGATCAATGTTCATTTTAGAAATCATAAATATCAAATAGAATAATTATTAAAAAAAGAATAAAATAAAAATCAAATAGTTTCAATTTAATGAATTAAAGTTATTGTTAAATGTATGTGTTTTTCTAAAAATTAGATATATAGAGGAAAGAACTAGATGCATAGTGGGTTCATTTTACGCCTCTTTTCAATTTTGGCTATCATTACGCATCTTTTGATTTTTAATTTTATTTGGCAAATATTTTACATCTTTTTAGGTTGGGCTCATTTTGTGCCTCTTTTAAATTCTGGCGCACTTCGTGCATCTTTTGATATTTTTTTCTTTCCTAAATTAGCAAGTATTAACTTGTGTGATTATCTTCCAAAAGGAAGATAAAACCCACAAAATAAAATCCAATAGATAATAATAAGAGCAACACAGTGAGAAAGAAAATAAAAGAAAAAGAAGAAATATTTTTGCAACAATGATAACTATAAGATATATGTCTATTAGAAGACCAAAGATGATCTCCTTATCTAAATATAATTATAATTTGATTTAAGGTTTGAGAGAAACTTAAATTTGATAAATGAAATAAATTGTAATGTAAAAACTTTAAAATTTTCATTCTTTAGATCAACAATGCTAAACTAGTCGATAGTAACTTATATACAACTCTAGAGAATTAAAAATAGAACAAGTCAATCATTGCATTTTTTTAAATGAAATAACAACATAACATAGATTCCAATTAAAAAGGAATTGATCCAATACCCTAAAAAAAACTAATCCAAAAACATTTTTATACAAGATTTCATAAAGACTAAAACATCAAAGCATACATCAACAAAAACTAAACTAACTAAACTAATATGCTGGGGGATCTTGATCTAGGGCTGGTTGTGGAGGATTAAACATGATAAAGTAGATATTGATGGTAGCTACTTGAGTATTGATTGAATCAAATTGTCCTCTAACATAGCCCATATCTTCATTATATTTGACATTCTGCTGGACTAATCGAGTTTTAATATGATCAAATCTTTGATTAAAATGAGATTCAAGTCGATCAAATTACTTGACTATTTCTTGATAGAAATGATGCTCAGGTCTAGGAGCAAGTGTAGGTGCAGATGCTGGAACAAGTCCTTCTTCTTCTCTAATTTCATCTCCTTCATCCCCTTGATCCTGATGAAAAAAGAGTGTGAAATGAAGCATAAATAAAATAGATTGGCATATTATTTGGAGGATCGAGATGAATAAGATTATACTTCTTCTACAAAATGTAAGCAGTTAAGTGACCTAAAGCCACATTCTTCTTTCAACTAGTAGATGGTAGTCTAATGTTAGTAAGATTATTGATATAGTCCAGAATCAATTGGGCTTCATCAATAAGAGTTTTTGATATTATAAGATATATGAAAATATAAAGCAAAGGAGATATTAATTCGATCACCAGCTTTAGGAATAATAGATGTTCTTAAGACATGTTGGATGAACCTTGTATTTTTATTCAAGGTAAGAGCAAGGGAAAATTTTGAGTTTGTAGGCACCCCTAAGAGTTTAATTCACTTTAGACCAATCAAAATCACTTCTAGAAATCATGGAATTAGCCCCAACTCTTTTAGTTCTAATATATAGAATCATATAGAAATGTTCCTATATCTTCCTTGTTGATTTCAACTCTTTGACGAAAAATATAAGAGGACATTTTTTTTGATTTTCTCTCACTCTCAGAATTGCAAGAAAGTAATAGAAGGTGTTTGAGTGTATTGCATAGATTAAAGTGAGAATGAAGGAAAAATGAGAAGAGTCGAACAAAGGCATTACAGAAAAGTTAATGTACTCATGAATAAAATGACATGATGGAGTGATTTTTGCAAGAACAAATTTATCATAGACATGTCCATTCTCTTTGGAAAGAAAGTCATTTTCTCATTCAGAATAAGATGAACTCCCATTGGAAGGACATGATCACTTGCTATTGCTTGCCATTTTAGAAGGAAAGAGTCACAAGAGCTAAAAATGGAAAGGATTGTGAAGAATTTTAAAGGAGGACTTCCAATTTCTAGAAAACAATCTATTTTATATAGTACAAAGTTGGGATCGTATGTATGATTTTGGAATTTGTATCGTACGAACATAGGTTCGTACATATGAATGAAAATTGTCAAGAGAAGTTATTTCAATGAAATATCTTGTTGTAAAGTTTCCTTTTTGATGAGTCATTTTGTTGTTGCGGATCTATGGTTTATGATTTTGATGATAGCAAACATTCCTTATTTCTCTACGATTGCCTTATGTGCTAACGTTTCAGGTCCACACGATCAGACTGTAAGTTGGAACCAGCTCAAGATTCGGTAGACGAGATCTGTATCAGTTTGTAATCTTTTTCCTTTCTTGAGTCTGTTATATTTGGTGTGGCATCTAATGGTTTGTAACTTGGAAGATTTTCTGTTGTGCCCTAAAAGATTTTTATTTTTGGTAACATCATCCGGGACGATATTTATATCATCCTGGACGATCTGAGAAAAGTAGAAACCCTAATTAGGGCATCCTCATTAAATAAGACGTCATTATGCAAAA
>NW_021319518.1:9513828-9519342 GCF_001605985.2 Dendrobium catenatum | reverse complement strand
TCTTTGGTAGCCATTGTAGCTTCGTTCTTGTGGGGGAAACTTGAAGAGAGAGCTTGAAAGGGAGAGAGGAAAGGGTGGAGTTTGAGAGGGAGAAGATCCTGTGAGGGGGGGGGGGGAACTCAAGGGAGTGTGGAGGGGATTCCACACGGTTGCTCCGACGAACTCGCACCTTAGTACCATCGGATTCAAGGCTTATCTCGAGGTAAGTTCACCAAAGAAGAAGATCTCTTTGGTGTCAAAGGACCCGGCGACTCCGCCGCACCGGGGAAGGTGGAAGTGATTTTGTAAGGGCTTCTCTGCCTAGCTGTGGGGGCTAAAGGAGAGACACTTTTTTTGGTGCAATACTTGGAGGGTGCCTCCAAGGAGTGGATGTAGGTCAAGGTTTTACCGAACCACTATAAATCTGATGTGTTCTTTTCTTATTATTGCTTCCACATATATTTTTCTTCCGCACTTTGTTTGTGGTGATTTTGGTTGGAGTTTTATCTTGGGTTTTAAAGTTTTCCAATTCACCTCTCTCTTGGTTAGCTTGGGCCAGTTCTATAGGGCTTAACATCTCTAACAAACTTTCAATTGTATGATCTTTGACTAACCTAATCATATAGACAAATAAGTGTTTGTCTAGGATGAACCTTTAATAATGATCATACCTTCCAATTAGGTTCATCCACATGCAAATCGATAATTGGATCATACAAACGAACAAGTGTTCGTACAGACGATCTTTGAAAAATAATTATCCTTGGAATTCCCACCATTTTCGTACATATGAATAAATAAAAGGTTCATACACACGATGAAGTTTTTGTATAGTACGATGTCTTTAAAAAACAAAATTTTTCATCTTACCATCTTAGAAAAGATATCATGTAAAATCTAGTGATTTAATACAGTATGAAAGTGTTCGTACAATATGAATGAAAGATAAATTTTTAAATTCGCATATGATTATCAAGATTATTTTACAAAAATTAATCAAGCATGATCCATGAGACATAAAAATGAAAACAAAAATAATACAAAAGAGAAATCAGACTCAAAATAGAGAGAGAAAAAATAAGAAAAAAATAAATGACAAATAAAGAACAAAACACAAACATCAACAAAAAGAAATACACCACAAATGCAATTTGTAGATTTACAATTATCAAGCATGAATATCAATAACACTTAATCCGTTTCTTAAGATGCTAACTGTTTTAAAAGCCAGTGGTTATGTAAAAATATCTACAAGTTTCTTTTCAGTAGCTACATGATGTAGCTCAATTTCTCCTTTAGTTACATGGTCTCTAATAAAGTGATGCCTTATGTATATATGCTTGGTCCTAGAGTGTTGGATTGGATTCATTGAGATATAAATGACACATGTATTATCACAAAGATTGGAATAGACTAATTGAAAACCTTAAATCTATAAGTTATTATTTTAACTAAAGAACCTGTGCCACATAACTTTGTAAGGTTATGTATTCTGCTTTAGCAGTTAAAAGGGCTATTGAATTCAATTTTCTACTAAACCAAGAAACTAAAGAGTTTCTAATGAATTGACAAGTTTCATAAGTAATTTTCTATCAACCCTAGATCCTATAAAAATTAAATTAGAATATTCAATAATTTAAAAAGAATAGATGTGTTTAAGATACCAAATCCCTAAGTTTTGAGTTCCTAAAAGTTATCTCAGAATTCTTTTAATAGTAGTCAAATGGGATTCTTTTGGATCAGCTTGAAATCTAGCACAAAAATAAACACTAAATATGATATCAGGTCTACTAGTAGTTAAATAAAATAATGATCAAATTATCCCTCTAAATTTCTTTTGATCAATATATTTTCCTTTAGTGTCCTTATCCAACTGAATTAGGGAACTCATTATTATACTAATTGGTTTAGCTTTATCCAGGTCATACTTCTTAAGGATATCCCTAATATACTTCAACTAACTAAGAAATGTGTCATCCTCTTTTTGATTTATGCTAAAACTAAGAAAGTAACTCAAGTCTCCCATCAAACACATTTCAAATTTCTTACTCATAGTTTTTGAAAAGTAATCACAAAGATTTTTTTTTAGTGGATCCAAACAAGATATCATCAAGATATGTTAGGATAATGAGAATATCATCTCCTACTCTTTTTAAGAAGAGAGTGGTATTCACACTCCCTTTGACAAATGATCTATCTAGTAGGAATGTGCTTAGCCTTTCATACCATGTCATAGGTGCCTATTTTACTCCTTATAATGGCTTCTTAATATTTAAACACATAATTAGGGAATTGTGAATTTTCAAAACAAGGAGGCTGCTTAACATAAACATCCTCTTTTATCACCCCATTAAGAAAGGCCCTTTTTACATCCATTTGATATAATTTAAAACATTTAAAATAGGCAAAGGCTAGTAGCACCCATAGTGCTTCAAGTCTGGCTACAGTGGAAAAAGCCTCCTCAAAATTAATTCTTTCCATTTGATTGTACCCCTTAGCCACCAATATTGCCTTATTTCAAACCACTATACCTAAATTATTAATCTTATTTTTGAAAACCCATTTAGTTCCAACAATAATTTGATTTTTAAACCTTTCTACAAACTCCCAAACATTATTTCTAACAAATTGATTCAACTCGTCTTACATAGCTAGAATCCAAAATTTATCAGAAAGTGCTTAATTTATATTAGTGGGTTAAATCATTGAAATAAATAATGAGTGGTTCACTTCTTTTCTTAGTCCATGCTTAGTTCTAACACCTTCACTTGGGTCTCCAAAAATGAGTTCTATAGGATGACTTTTAAAATATTTCCATTCTCAAGGCAAAGCACTTTTCATTCCAACCCTTTCTTCAAGATTTGCATTTTCAATTCCTTGGGCTATTTTTTTAACATCTTCTTCTTCCACCCTAGACCCTCCATAAATCCGAGATTCATCAAAAACTACATGATTTTTCTCATGTACTACAAATGTCCTTTTCTTAAAAACTCTATAGGATTTATTAACACTTGAATATCCTAGAAAATTCCCTTATCAGATTTATGATCAAATTTTTCTAAAAAAGTTTTACCATTATTATGAATGAACACTTTACATCCAAAAATATGTAGATGTGAGAGGTTGGGTTTCCATCCTTTAAGAAATTCATAGGGTGTCTTATTCAATTTAGATCTAATGATCATCCTATTTGAAGGATGGAACATAATAAGCTATATTAACCACTTTAGTCCACAAATATTTAAGAAGAAAATATTCAGCCAACATGGCTCTAATGGGTTATACCAAGGTTCTGTTCATTCTTTTAATAATCCCATTCTGTTGAGGGGTCCTAGAAGCTAAAAGGTTGTGATCTATTCATTGCTATTTTTACAAATCTTTAAATTTTTCATTTTTGAATTCTCCACCAAGATTACTTTGAATTGCACTAATTTCACAACCTAACTTTCTCTGAATCTAAGTAAAAAAAATTCTAAACTCATCAAATGATTAACTCTTATATGATAAGAATTTAATCAAGGTGAACCTCAAATAGTCATCAATAATCACATACCCAAAAACTTTCCCTACTTACACTGCTAACAAGTCCAAAGAAATCCATGTGAAGGACTTCTAAGGGATTACTAGTTCTAAGATCTTTAATTGAATGAAAGGAGGACTTGACTTGTTTTCCTAATTGACATGAATCAAACAGGTGATCCTCAGTGAAGTCTAATTTGGGTATGCCTCTAACCAATTCCTTTTGGGCAATATTCCTAAGATTTTTCATGCTTGCATGATAAAGTCTTCTATATCATAGCCAAGATTCATCAGAAATAATTTTAGGTAAAAAACATTAGAAGATTTAACATAGTTTAAATCAAGAATGTAAATATTATTTACCCTATTTTCATATAACCCATCAACTTCATTTTGGCTTATAATATAGTTTGCAGACAAAATATTTATGTTAAAGCCCTTATCACAAAGCTTACTAATACTTAGCAAGTTATGTTTTTAGCCTTTTACTAATAAAACATTTTCAATCAAAAAATTATTCATGTTACCAATCATACCTGAACCTACCACTCTCCTTGTGGTGTTAACTCTCAGTGTCACTTTGCCTCCAGTCCTGACCTCCAGCAATATAAAGTGATTTGCATCTTCGATCATATATTTTGAACATTTGATATCCATGTACCAAATATTCTCACAAATGTATGAAATCAATTCTACTAAATTATAAAACGTTGGACTTGGAAACCCAAATAAATTTGGGTTCTCCTCTTGGAAATGATAATCTAGATGCATGTTTGATATGCTATGATTGATGTATTTTAAATCTCCACACTAGATATGTCTATGATGAATAGTGAAAGTGTGGAAAATGTGACCAAACATGCCTTATGAATAACATTTAACACCAAGAAAAGGATTTATCAATCTATATAAGTTATAATATCTTTTCCTTGGTTTTGATTTTTTTTAAACTTTTGATTAGGATGGTAAAATTATTCCATTGTTGGTGGTATCTTATTTTCTTGAAAAGCTTTCGATTTTTCTTGAAGATATGAATTTGCATTTTTCATAATCAAATTTTTAACCTTCAATTCATGTTCTCTTTGATCTGATTCAACCATAAACACCTTAAAATTATTTTCAAGTTTATTATAAGATGATTTCAATTAATCATGCTCCTTATTTAAATTATCAAATTCATCTAGCAAAGCCATGTGATTGATATCTATGTATGTACGATGTTTTCTAAGGTTTTCATACTCTTTTTGTAAATTCAAGTGCTCGATATTAAGGTTAGCATGCAATTTTTTAAGTTTTCTATATACATTATGAATTTTCTCAGAAACTTCAAATAATTTGTCAGATAGGTCACTGTTGGTGGAATTTTGGAAAAAACATGTTTTGAAAAATATTAGTTTTCTTTTGGAATTTTAGAATTGAGGTTGAATCTTAATTCTCAAAGTCGAACCAGCTCGTTCGGAAAATTATATCACCCCGAAGGATGAAAATAAAATCCCATAACGGCGTTCGGACTTAGAATTATGTGATTCATCTCGAATATCAAAGCTAGACTCTAAAGAGAATTTCACACGGCCCTGAGGGGACAAGGTAAAGATCAACTAAATGTCTGGTTATGATATTCGAGGGGTATGGTTGTCGATTTCATATCCAAAGCCTTATCAAAGAAGAATGTATCCCCCCAAAGGGAAATAACACCTTTCAATGATAATTCTTCCAATACGATAACGACAATCTTTTTTTTTTGAACTTTTCCCAAAGAAATCTAAGAATATTTAAAAAGGTTAATTTTGAAATCAGGTGTGTGGGGTTCCAAATCTCCTACGAGCGTAAGCCCTCCTAGTTAATTACATCGTAGGGAGATAGAGTCCCCTACGAAAACTCTCGATTAAAATAAGAATGAAATTTTGTTAGATTTTCTAGGAGTGATATCAAAAAAATTGAATAGAGTCCTTTAGAGAATCAAAAGTGAATGGATCAATATTGAACAGTTATTAACAGAGTCAAAGGAGGAGAGGT
>NW_021319518.1:9495733-9513728 GCF_001605985.2 Dendrobium catenatum | reverse complement strand
TGGCTCTAGGAAAGGATCCTAAGGTCTAGAGTGGATCATAGGGCCTAGAATTAATCTAGAGTTTGGAAGGGTCTTAGTGACCTAATACCAAAAATGAGGTCAACAGTCACATACATCCTCTTTATCTCAATTTTATCTATCATCAAACACAAATTTGTAACCTCCTCTTTTGGTTTTATTTCTGAAGAATTTGAAGTTGAGCCAGTCTAGAAAGTTCTTTGGATCCTTTTCTTGCCCTTCCAGAGATTAATTTTCTCCTCAGCTTTATCCTTTCTAAGATTATCTTTGATATTTGGGAAATTAATCTTTATATGACCAGGCTTTCTACATTCATAAAAAATGACTTCATAAGAAATTTTTGTAATCTTATTGAACTTACCTTTGTTCAAATGCTTATGTCTTCATTGTTTTCTCTTAAGGAAGCTTTTGAATTACCTAGTCATAAGTTCAATATCTTCTTCATCCTCAAGCATTGATTGATTACTCTCTGAATCATCAACTTTCAAAGCTATATTCTTCTCTTTCCTCTTGTCAGCTATATCAATTTGTCTTTGATTCACTCCTTGCTAGTAAGCGTTCAGTGATCCAAGCATATTTTCAAGAGAATATACATTCATGTCTTTAGACTCATTTATGGTAGTTATCTTTGCATCATAAAAAGTACATAAACAACATAAATTTTATTCATTTTTTTTTTAATTTGCAAGTTCTCTACCTAAAGCATGTAGTGAGGTGACAATCTACGTAAACCTTGTATATATATCAGAAATTGATTCATTCAGTTAAATGTGAAATAGTTCATGGTCATGTAATAAGATGTTCAACCTAGATTTCTTTACCTCATTTGTTCATTTATAAGTTATGCAAAGTCTATCATAAATTTCCTTTCCAGTTTTATAAGTAGAAACACACATATAATACTCAATTTCTTTTTCTTCTAATTTCCAATCAATACATGGTGAATCTATTCTAATGCCATCAACAATTCTAGAAGGTTTAATATAATCGTGCTGTACTAATATCCTCTTGTGATAGTCTAGAGATTACAAAAAATTAGATATGCAAGTTTTTCAAAACTCAAATAATATTATTGAATAAAGGTGGTCTAGTGATCAAATATCCTTCAATATTATTCTAGTTTTCAAAACTAGTCATGATCATTTTTCAAAAAGTAGTCTAAACTTTATTTTTGAAATATGTTTTGATACCACTTTGAAAGTTCATGTAGGTTGTTAGACCTAATAGAACAGTCTTAAGTCTAATTAAGAGGGGAGTGAATTGGTTATTTAATTTTTTTTGGATATTAAAAACCTTTTTAGAAAACTTAAATTATTGATCATTAAATATGCAGTTATTTAAAAAATATATCATAGGATTTTTCAATCAAAGAAATCTTAAATGCATAAAAATTAAATGAGAACGGAAGAACACCAAATTTTCTATTGTTTTAGTCCAACTAGACCTACATCCACTCCCTAGAGACTCCTTCACTAGGTATTGCACTAAATCATAGTGACTCTCCTTTTGTCCCCATAGCAAGGCAGAAAAGCACTTTCAAACTCTCTTCCACCAACTCAATACAGCATAGCATCGACGCCGTTTACACTCTCCAAGTGATGGCAACGTATCATCTCATCCTTTTTCACCCTCCTAGTGAAGGAAGAGTATTGTAATCCTTGTTCACCCTCCTAATGAAGGTAGAGTACCGTCATCCTTTTTCACCTTCCTACGTAAGGCAGAGTTTCATCATCCCTTTTTACCCTCCTAGTGAAGGAAGAGAACCTTGACACAATATTGATAATCTTCTCTCAAGATCCTCCAAAGGAGATGAGAAGAGACTTGAAGAAGATAAAGAGATCCTCGCTTTTGGTAACCTTGTGAGTCCCTCACAACTTTTCTCTCACTTGATCTCTCACACTTCAATCTCATAATCTCTCCCAAACACTTACGCTCAATGGCCACTCTCAACAGACATTCATAGCAAATGTCATTAAGTTAGTTTTTAGAACCCTTTATATAAATAAGACATAAAAAAACCATCAAAAAACGTAAAAAATCAAGTGAACCATCATCCAATTGTACAATATGAAAAATTTAATAATCAGGGCTTTCTTTGGCACGAAATGGGTCAAATATAGTTTGGTACACTATTAGTCAACTATATGGTCTGACTTCATATTGTATGAACTATTCATAAATGAACAAGTTCATCTGGTACAATATTATACTAAAGGAATTTCATATTTTGTCAGTCATTTGTACAAATTAAGGTTTTTCTATATAAATAATTCAAAAATTGCATGCATTTATTCTATATGATCTACTATGAAAGGAATTTCATACTCTATCGGTCTTTTGTATGAATTAAGATTGTATGGTACAAATAGTTCAAAAACATAAGTGTTCATTTGATACAGTCTAATATGAATCATATTTCATATTCTATCAGTCATCTATATGACATGGCATCGTATTATACCTACTGTTAAAAAATAAACAAGTTTGTCTGGTACGATATGGTATAAAAGGATTTTCTTATTATGTTAGTCATCTATATAACCTGACATCGTACTGTACAACTAGTTTAAATAATTCAAGCCATGATTTGATTGACCACACTTGGAGGAAAACTAAGTCAAATTGTATAGTACAATTAAATATCATACAGTATGATTAATTTTAAAAAGTTTAAGTTTTAACTCTTTCCCTGTGTGTGTGCATGAATACCTAATTATAATCACACTTGCTAAGACTCAAGAAATAAAAATAGAGATATATTGACTATATTACATGAAATCCTATTCTACTCTATCTTGAAGTATTCAGCAATTTGGAGTATGATTTCCCTGAAATGTTAGTATACACAAAAATAAGCAAACAAAATATCAAAGATATGCTAAGAGAAATAATAAAATTATCAGCACAATAATTAGTTTTGTTATCATCAAAATCACAAGCTCAATCTTGATTCCTGGGTTGTAACATATGATGACCTCTCCTGTTCTTTGACTTACATAAAACATTCCAAGCAACATAATGAAGTCCATAATTTCAATTTTTGTGCTAAATAAGTTTCTGCACAATTTGTCAAACTCCTTTAATAGACCCATATGAACTAAAGAATGAGTGGAAACAAATATAGGAAGCGAGAGAAAAACTTATATAATAAGAACAATCCTTTATACTAGAGAAATAAATCTTTTTTCCCCAAGCATTCAATATATTTAAAGATTATCCATAATATTTTGAAAATATGAAGTAACAAGCCTTCTTAGTGCAATCTTAACTCTAAGATAGTTAATCTTATTCACCACCTTGTATCCCAATAAGTTTGAAATAATTTTCAATTTCTTTCTTTTGATTGATTTACAAAACAAAATAGAAGATTTCTAGATATTGACTTTTTGCCCTGACCAATTGCAATAATCCAAGAAGATTTTCTTCACCTTCTTCACACTTTCTCATGTTTGCTTTAGAAAACATCAAGATATCATATGAATATAATAAACGTGAAACCTTTTGCGGATTTGGAGCAATTTTATTCCCAAGATTCCTACCTCTGCGAAAAAAGGAATTCAAAGTCACAGAAAAACCATCATATCATAAAACTATCTCCATGGAAACATCATTAATTTTAATAGCAACCAACCTATTCCATACACTAGGAGGTCATGGAAGGATGAGCACCATAAGCAAGATTGGATGACTATTGAATAGGACCAGAATTTCCATTCTAACAAGAAGATTTTGAAGAGGCATTTACATAAAGACATGATGTGCAGTTTACAGATTTAGAATTCTCATGAATGGCTATATCTTGTGGATTTACACTTCTACAAACAAACTTTGAACTATCAATAAAATCCAAAGGTTCATTTAAAACCCTATAACTCTTTCTAATAACAGCTCCACAATTTCTCAAATTTATTGCAATACCATCAATATGAATAATAATGACTTGTGAGACTGCCAAAGCTATAGATTGGTCCTTCATTATAAGGTTCTATAAGTACAAAATGACTGCCCTGGGCCTGGTCCAAGCCGCACGAGATGCTTCCCACTATACTTTGTGATTCATCCGTCATAGCCTGCATGAGCTGGATGTAATTAAATGTAAGTTTATAGAGAGACAGGTCTAATGACTGGTGAATTCTAAAAGAAACTCATTTCATAGTGAATGCACAACATAATGTGATTGGATCACCCATCACCTACTCATTTTGTAAACAAAAAGTGGCTAGACCTCAAAGAAGATCGACAAATTTGTTTAGTATCTGAGTTAAAATCCTGCTCATGTTTGTCAGATGAGACAATAGAAGCCATATTATTGACAAAATCGGTACCTTGATCAACCTTCAAAACTTGATTGCAAATGTTCGCTTACTTGCCTTCCTAAATCTTCAAAAAAATACCTTGCATGGATGCTTTCCTACCATTTGTTTTCCCACCGGAGCAGGGAGAAGAGTGGCAGCCACTCCTCCTTACTATGCTTCCATTGAACAACATCCTCTCCTTAGGATAGATTTGATTGAAAATTCAACTTTGTGATCTTTTTTTTTTGGAAACCCACAACAAGTCCTATGTGTTAAAAAAATAAAAGATTAGAAGGTCCTTAAAGGGGACCTTCGGCTCACTATTTCTCAAAAGAGCTACAAAAAAACCAAAAAAATTATAAGAGCTGATGGTCCCTTATATTAAGAATTACCAAAGCACCTAATAACATTCTAGGGCTGCAAGTAGATAGCACCCAAAAAAGAAAGAAGATAAAATAGTCAATAAGCACATTCTTCATGCAAAAATACTCCTCTCCTCCACAAAATACTCATTCTAGTATCTTGCAAGAGATAACAAAACCTTGAATTTTACCATTAATGGTGATTTTCAAATAACTAATTTAGGGTTTTGACCTAAGATAAAAATGAGGTCATCAAATGGACCCCCGATAAATGTGATGAATTGAAAAGTAAATCACAGGTATTGGTGTTGATCGAAGTGACCAATTGAATCCAAAGAAATTAAATTAATAAATACCTGATAAGAGGTGATCTTAAATTGTTGGATTTAATCAGGATGGATATCTAATAGAGAAATCATCTCTATTAGATAGATTTAAGTTATAAGAGAACTTGGAGGAGACCTATCCAAATAAAGTCAAATTCAATTATATTTATAAAGGATATCCTATCTCTACCTGACCATATTGAAACAACAAAGAAGGATAACTCAACGTCCACCACACCATATAAAAATAGTAAACAAACAAATTTTGAAAGATTTAATATATGTCTGACCATATCTAAATAGTAAGACACAAATATTTATAAGGTCCAACATTCGCTTAACCAAATCCAAATAGTGAAAAAGGGTGATTTAGATACTCACACGACTAAATAAAAAATGTGGGTAAGTTGGAAACTTGAATGAAAGGAACTTTCAAGCATGCATATTTAAGATTTTCAAATGAGAGGTGACTCTCAAATGAATAGATTTAGGGGTCATATTAAGAAAATACTAGGGATCTTATTACTTAATGAACAAAAATTTAATAAGAGGAATGCTTTAAAAGTGAGCTAATACCAAGAGTCTCTAAGATGCCATAGAAGCGGGCTTATACCTATAGATAGATTTAAACATGATGGCTACTATGAAAGCAAATTTATGTTAAAATTCTATAGGATGCCATAAAATGGACTTATATATAAATCGAGATTTAGGAAGGATAAATGCCACAAAATCAAACTTATGCCAAAATTCTATAGGATGCCAAAAAAGAAGACTTATACCTAAAGATAAATTAAAACTTGAATTGGAGATCTATCTTAAACAAATAAATTTTAGAAATTCAAATGAGAAATGACTCTCAAATGAATAGATTTAGTTGAAGTCAGATACGAATAAAAATAGGGATCATATCACTTGATCAACAAAAATAAAATAAGAAAGGATGCCACTAGGGAAACTCATACTAATCTATGAGGAAAAATTAAATGAAGTGCTATGTACTTTTAAAATGTAAAAACTATAGTGTAACATTTTGGACCCAGCTCTTCCATCCAGATCTAGTCCATTACAAGAAACATCAAGAAATCCAAGAAATTTGTATGAAAACACTAAACATTCTTTTTTAATTTAATTATTATCATCTACGAATACTACCCATCAAAGAATTTATTGATATGTCTCTCATTTACTAGAAACATGAGATGATCTCGTCTGTAATCAAACATTTGATAAGAACTTCTAAGTTAGACCATTTCCACCTTAAATAATCCTTTCTAGGTTAACTCAAATTTACCACCCATCCTTTGAGGGGCCAAGATAAGACTTCTTAGATTAATGACCAAGTGTCCTTCATCTAAGTTCTCAGATGAACCATCTTATCATGTGATTGACCAATTTAGTTTTATATAGCTCAAGGTTCTAATGAGAATTTAAATGCTTCTCTTCTAAGCCTTGAACCTCTTTTAATCTGATCTTCTAAGTTTATTCATCTGTTATTTTATAATTCAGTATAATGCATAATGAACGTAGATGTACCTCCAAAGGGAGAACAATCTCTACTCCAAATAATAGATCAAATTTCATAGACTGAGTAGGAGTTATATATATTTTTTGATACAAACAAAAATCTTCTCTTAGATTTTCATGCTATTGATGTTTATTATCATCTAGGATTCTTTTTTAGGATTTGCACCATAGTTTTATTGAAGGCCTAAACAAATCTATTTACCTGAGGGTAATGGATAGCTGAATATCTCCAATATATTTTAAGTTATTTAGCAAAATTATTTATTTTGGTGCTTATATAAGATGGATGATTATCATATATGATTTATTGGGAACACAAAATTGATATATAATATTACCTTTAAAAATGTTTAACATTTGAAGAGCTTTGAATTCACTCAAGGGAATTACTTTTGCCCATTGCCACGGGAAGATTGCAAATCAATTGGACCAATAATATCTATACCCCAGCTTTCGAATGGCCACAAAGTAACCACTAGATGCAAGACATTTACTGGCTGATATAGAGCTACACCATGCACTTGATAATAATGAAAATGATGTGCAATATTTATGTAGTCATCTATCATTGATGGACAATAATATCCCATCCTTTTAATCTTTATTTTCATTTTGGCACCTTATTGGTGAGCACCATATAATCCAACATGAACTTCTTCTATAATATCTTTAGCTTCTAATTTACTAAGACATTTTAACCACATATGATCGAACAATCTTCTATAGAGGGAGGGTTTCATTTATTAAGGTATAAGATAGGGTTCTTTTTATTTGATCCTTAATTGATTTTTTTTCAAGGAAGCTTATTTTCATGTAGATCATCAATTAAGGGTTTTTGTCCAATCTATTGCCTCATCTTCTATAGAGAAAATAATTTTCACCTCAGTTATAGGGCTTATATTTATGTATTCTATATCAATGGGTAAGAAGACCATGTGATCTTGTACCCCTCTTAGAATTGAGACATCTTCAGGATAAGCTAACTCATTAGTAAGCTTTATTAATCCTTCTTTTATGGCATTTCCTTTATATGGTATTCTTTATAAAGTCACATTCAAAATTTTCTCTAAAAATTTCATCATATTCTGATGGTATAGAACCATGTTTTGTTTTAGGATTTTATATATACCTATATCCTGATTGACGAAAAGTTGTTAATAACCAAATACCTTTCTTTCTTTGATGGCATTTAAGATTATCAGTTTTAAGCCAATTATCAGTGCCTCAAACTCAAGTTTATTATTTATACATGGCTTTTATAAGTGATATTAATACATTAACCTTTATCTAGGAAGATGAATACAATATTTATCCTCACTTTTCCTGGGGATATATCTTGTGGTTCTTTCATCTATTGGATGTGTATCCTGAACTCGATGCATAGCTAAAAAATTGGCCAATGCCTGTCCTTTCATACAATGCAGAGGATTGAATGTTATACCAAATTACAGTATAAACATTGACCACAAAACTAATCTTCCTACTAATGCGAGTTGAGTCATCAAATATTGTAATTGATTTACTTTAGAAATCAGATTTACCTTATAAGAAAGCATGTAGTTTCTCAACTTTTGAGTTGAAAAAATCTAAGCTAGATAATGTTTCTCAATTGGAGGATAGTTCATTTTTGTTGGTAGAAACCTTCTACTCATGTAATAAAGTACATTATTTTTACCTTCCTCATTAACTTGAGCTAACTATACACCAGGGATTAACTTAAGCTATTGTATGTAGGATCAACTACTTCCTTGGTATAGGAGCAGCCAACACCGTGGGTTTCATCATGTAGGTATTTTTTAATATTGTCAAAAGCTTTTTGATAGCCTTCATCCCATCATAAATGATTGTTTTTTATGAATAGATCCATAGGGTTAACATATGCTTAATAGATTTGATATAAACCTTCACATATATGCAAATTGACCTTGAAGGGATCTTAATGAGTGAGACTATTAGGTGGCAGCATTTCTAAGATTTCTTTAATTTTAGAAAGATCTATTTCTATTCTATGGAGTTGAACCACAGAACTCATAAATTTCCCTGAAATTAACTTTTAATGCATTCTTTAGAGGATTTTAGATTATACATGTGTATTCTTTCAAAAATAATTTATAGATAACTTAAATGATTTTTTCTTTCAAGAGTTTTAATGAATAAATCATCAACATAATAATCTACCTGACGGTGGATGATTTTACAAAATATTCTCATCATTTCCCACTAATATGTTTTACTAGTGTTCTTTAGTTCTAAAGGCATTATTTTATAACAATAAACTCAAATTGGGGCTCTAAAAACTAAAAACTTCTCATATTCAGGAGCCATCTTTATTTCATTGTGTCTTGATGTATTGCCCATAAAGGAGAATATTATACGTGATAAAGAAATATCAACCATGAGTTTTGATATAGGGAGCAAAAAGTCATCATTATGATAATATTTATTCAAATCTTTAAAGTCAATGCAAACATGAATTTGACCATTTTCTTCTTTATTGGAACAACACTCGCTAATTAGGTAGGATATTTTTTTCCTGACAAAACTAAACTCTATAAGTTTCTTAGTAGAGGTTTTTTAACTGTGAAGCTTCACCTCAAGTTCAAGTTATTAGTGTGAAACCTTATTTAAAAAATCTATAAACATGGTTATAATACTAATCAAAAGGTAGTTCTAGTATTTTATCCATAAATGGATCATCAAGGATTACATAAGTATTTACACTCTTTCTAATAAAAGGTATTTCTTTCAGACTCTAAGTTTAGAGTAGGAGAGACCTTAACTGCAAACCTAGCTAGATAATTATGAGATAATCGGGTAGATAACATTTTCTAAAAAATTTAATACTTTTAGGATAGACATTATTATCTTCTCTTTCGTAGCAACTTGGACCATATCTTCGTTCTATAGAAATTGTAAACTTTGGGTATTCAATAACATTCATATGCACTTTAGCAAGTTTATTTTTCTTAAATGTATGATTTATCCTCCAAACTGGACTCCAAATAAATACATATTAAAGGAAATTTTATTGATGAACTTTCTTTTTCTCTTTTTTTTTTTCTCATTTTTCCATCCACAACCTTTCCCTCTAGATCATTAAGCCATTCTACCACCACTTTGTGAGGGAGGGGAAAGTGACCAGCAAACATTTTGTCCAAGGTCAAAATGCTTTTCTTTTTCATTTCATTTATCTTCTTTATCTACTTTTTCAAATTCTTTTCCTTTATTGATAGCCAGTTTAATATTTCTAGAAAAGATGATCTACTTTTTAGGGAGATAGTAATTATCATCTTTATATATATGAACTTCATTAATCAAAAAATTTGTAAATCTTCCTTAATACAATGCTCGTTACCCTAGCAGGAATATTTAATACATAACTACTGGATGGATGTCACCATTTTGTATTCATGAAACCATTATTTACCCGAAAGAACATTAAATGAAGCCTCTGAATCTTTTTAAATGAAACTTGGCTTTCTTTATAAGACTATTTATATATAAAAAAAATCTCTCTTTCTTCCCTCTATTGACCTCACTTTTGTGCAAGGTTAGAACTCTAAAATCAAAACTTTAATCTTCAATCAAATCTAAAATGAAATCCCAAGTCATTTTGCCAAATAAAAATTTAAATTCCAAAATCTAAACCCTAAACCCCTTGGACTTTTCATATTTGGGGGGAATTTTCCATTAACCCAAAACTCTATCAAAATACCTTGGTATCATGTTTGGTCAGCTTCATATTGGTTAGGCATATCCCTAGGGTATTTCAAATCATTTTGGAGGCACTTATACCTCTTTAAACCCCAAAACCAAAAATATATCCAAGGCTCCAAAACCTTTAAATATTGATATCTTATGGTACTAAATCTTGCATCTTGTGAAAATCACTGTAAAATCTTGCCCAAAACCATTAAATAGGCTTATAATCACTAGTTTTTTTATTTAAACTTCGTTGAGCCCTTAGTGGGCCATGGTTGACCAAGAAAATCAATAAACCCTAAATCTCCAAAATCAAATTATTCCATAAACTTTCAACATGGCTCAGTCACACTAGACCTTGAAACCACTTCCAAAAAAGTCTAAATTTTATTCTGAGTGGGTTAGACCAAAACCCAAGGCTTGGTTAAGCTTGGTTGACTAAGTCAATATAGTTTAACCAAAAGAACCCTTCAATAAAGGAGGCCATACAAAGCCTTGGGACCTCTTCTAATAAGTTCCAAATAGCATTTGGCGCGTGTTGGACCTAACCTAAACCCATGTTCAAACTTTATTTATCATGTTAGGCTAGGTTGACCAAATCATACATATCCATTTTGAATATCACATCTTAGGCTCAAGAACTTGCCAAACTAAATTGAACCTTTAAGACTATTTATTGGGTCCCCAATGATTAACCCTAGGCAACCCAATCCTTGGGTCCACTTGGGCCAAGCTCATGGCTTAACCCAAGTGGTTAAAATATTTTCCATGAACCAACTTTAAACTCAAACCCAATTGGCACAATCCAACCTTTATATTAGGTGCCCAATGACCTACTGAATTTAATATAATCAACCTATTCCATGTTCTTACCTAGGTAAGCAAATTGGCTGACCCAAATTGAACCATAGATCTTGAGCCACATTGAACACCTAGCCTAGCCCAACCTAAATTGGCTCTAGCAATTGATTTATGAACCTTCCAAACTTATTTCAACATTAGCTCTGGCCATGTGGTGGTTTGGACTAGCTATCTTTTAAGAAACCAAGTACATGGCCCTGGGGTTCAACCTAAACTCCCTCTCCATGCAACTTAAAGTTGTAAAAGTAGAGAATCATTTCATGAGTCATATGTGATAATCTCAAGTAGCCTAAAGGGCCTGATGAGTGCTGAATTGAGCAAATTTTCTATCCATTTCTATTCTTTAAAGCCTATGAATACATAAAGTAATATTAATAAAGGGTAGCTTCTTTACATTAAATAACTATCCATAGTTCTCTAGGATCAATTCCCCAACTCATTAGCCCTTTTGATCATCTTTTTACTGAGTTTGAGAGATCTCTGGAGTAGTCTCTCTAGCCATAATTAAATCTTCTCCCTTATCCTCTAGTATTGCCATCTAAAGGAGAATTATTTTATGGGTCCAATAAATTATAAACCAAGCAATTTTTAAATCAATCAAAACTTCTGTAAGGCACTCTTTTAATCTTGATCACCCAATTTAGGAATTTTGGTCAAGTATGATGTGAACCTCCAATCCACTAGGACCTGAATATTAAATTGAAGGTGGATGAAGCTTCCTGAGAAAATTTTGTATGATCCACTAAGTTGTTCGCTTGTATCTTTGTAAATATACTTGAAAATGAGAAAATTAGTGCGTGGCTGAAGTAAAAAAAAATTGATCCATTGATTTTAATCAATGGCACTGATTTGATCTAAGTTGATCCTACATTTTGATCCAATTAAAATCATGGTCAACTGATATTGGATCTAATGGCTATAATTAAAGACACATGAAACTATTAGTATAACAATCATTACTTTAATAATTAAATAATGATGGGAGTAAAGCACGTATTTTTTTGTAATTGGTTAATTGAAATTTAGAAAATTCATTAAATTTTTAAAAATTAATAACTCCTCACAAAATTTTCCAAAATATGGGTTCTTAGGCTCATTAGATTTTTCTTTAGGAGCTCTACAAAATCTCTATGGTTTTACACACCAATTCTTAATAGATTAAAAGTAATTCCAAGATTGCCCTCTAAGTATTCTTGGAATTTCTCATTAAATACATTTCATCATGGTTTAAAATTTAGTAAAATTCTTGGAAATGTTTTACACATCTCAAAGAATTTCTATGTTAGTTTGAAACCATTAAGAGTTTCAATTGATTGACCTAAGTTCATCGATCATGAAATGACCTAGAACTTAAAATTGATATGTATGAAAAACCAATGGGAATTAGGGTCTAGTTTTCTATGGTGTGTTAATTCATGTGTCAAGGGTTTCATGGCCACTAATTTCACACCCCTCCATATTTAGTTTACCTAATATAAATTTCAAAATATAAATTTAATATCTACTTTGGAAATTATGTGAAACTTTAAGAGGGCTTCAATGGCCTTCAAACTTCTTGGTATAAGACCTATGGTTTTGTTAAGCCTATGGTTTAAATTTCAAGAAGATTGGAGATCATTTGTTCTATCAGTTATAGAACCCAAATCACCTTACATAATTAGCCTGAGATTTTTCTTAATTCATTAAAAACCAAATTAAATCATAAAAGAACCGTATAAATTTCATTCAATCACAAATTAAATACTCTTTCATGAAAAATTAAATTCTTGAAAAAAAACACTTAAATAAAGAATTAAGAGAATTCAATAATTAATCAAGTAAAATAATGAAAGATTAAATTAAATTCCTAAATGATTTTGAGTACTTGTAATCATCCTTAGAAGTCATCAGCGACATTTGGGAAAGAATTCAAGAGGTTTTGAGTTAATTTGGGTCTTAAACCAAAAATCGCCAAATTACTCAATTAAATAATACAATTATTTGGTTGAGTTTGTAAAAATCATAGTTAAATAAAGAAAAATCCAAAAAACACAAACTCAGTGGAATTGAACTCCAAATTAAATCTAATATTTATTAAAAATTAGTTCAAAATCTTGAATAAAATTGAAACTTAAATATTGAGTCAAACTTAATAGATAATAATGATTAATTAATAAAAATATTACACTAAATCACCAATAAATCAGTAAATAACCATCCTAATGAACAAAAAATTAACCCGGTGTCACCCTTCTAGTATTCCACTAAAACAACTAGTGACTCTCCTTTAGCTCCCACAGCAAGGCGGAGAAGCCATTACAAAAACTCTTTTCCCCACTACCCGGTGCAACAGAGAACCGTCGTCCTTTTACACTATCCCAAGTGTTGGCAGGGAACCGTCCTTCCTTTCACACTCTCCCGATGTAGGCCGAGAACCCTTCATCCTTTCACACTCTCCTAGTGTGGGCAGAGAACCCTTTATCCTTTCACACTCTCCTAGTGTGGGAAGAGAACCCTTCGTCCTTTCACACTCTCCTAGTGTGGGCAGAGAACCCTTCGTCCTTTCACACTCTTCTAGTGTGGGCAGAGAACCCTTCGGCTGTTCACACTCTCCAAATGTCGGCAGAGAACCGGATCTCCTTGACAGATCTTCTCACAAGAAATCTAAAAGGAAGAAAGAAAAGAGTGAAGTAATCACAACTCAAAAGTAAAAACTCTTACCTTTAAACACCAAGTGAAGCCTTTACGCTGTAGTAGTAAGAATTCTCCTTTGAACACTCTATCACACTCTCTCCTTAACTCTTCTTTCAATAGGCACGAAGATCAATGAGCAAAAAGATTAAGTGGCAGTTTAGATTGGACTATATATAAGAAAGAGATAAAAAAACATTCAAAAACTGCAAATTTTCAAGTCAACAAGCAGTGGATCGTTCCGTACGATCATGTATCATCCTGGACAATTTTACTTAAATATGTTGGAAATAAACCAAATATATATTGGTATGAAATGAATTCGTACCCGATCATTATCCCATACGAACTAGGTTCATTCGGTACGAACGATTATTCCATAGGTCGGCTCCTCAAAACTGCAGAATGTCACCAAAATTTTTAGAGTCGGTTCACTTCATCCTGGGATGAATATGGGTTCATCCAGATGAAATTTTTACAGAGGAGAGTTCATCCTGGGAAGATTTTGAGTTCGTCTGGACAAAAATTTTCCAGAGATCAATTCATCCTGGCACAACTATAAATTTCTTCTGAATGAAATTCTCCAGAGGAGATTTCATCCTGGGATAATTTTGAGTTCGTCTGGACAAAATTTTTCCATAGAGCATTTCATCCTGGAGCGAATATAAATTTTGTCTGAACGAAAATTTTTTAGAAAAATTACCTTCAACTCCTGTTCATTCCATTACTCTTTCAAGGAGATAACTGACCTGATCGTCCCGTATGAACATGGTTCGTCCTGTACGATTAATATAAATTTTTTAAGATCTCCTTAAGTGTGTGTGTATTTATTCACTCAATTACAATCACTCCCTCACAAACTTAATTCAAAGAAAAGTACAAACTTGCAAAATTTAATAAAGTACTCTCATGCCTGAATTGATTTGAAGTCTTCTGTAGTCTGGAGTTCAATTTCTGAATAGTACACACAAGAGCAAAACAAATCTTCAAAAAAGTTATTAGGGAGATAAACTACACATAAAACAATAAGATTTGGAATCATCAAAACAATATACAATTACAAGAATGTAAAACCATCAATAACTACTCTCTTAACAGTCTGCCCCTGTTTGTTATTTGGCAAAAATAATCTATTATTTGTATAACTTTCAAAGGTTAAGAATCTCCTAAACTCCCCTCGAATTGATAACACATGAAAATAAGGGGGCAATTTAATTCATAATTTTTTTTTTCACATTTAGAAAACAACAAAAACAAACACATCAAAACAAACAAAAAATAATAAAAACAAAAACACATACGAATTAAACAATTTCTGCCCGCCTTTTTGACAATTAGAAAAAGAGAAGAAGAAAGATCAGAAATTAAGTATCACATATCCTTTGAATGAATTCGTCCCTGGAAAGTGATTGAAATTAATTTAGCAAACAAATCAAATAATTGGCAAATCTTAGTAATTCATAGAATATTAAGAAGAGATATAACATTGAATAATAAAAAGTATTATCAAAAACATTGAGCAATTATAGACACTAAGATAGAGAAAATTCATTGAAACAAAGATGAAAAATTTGTATATTCACAATTTCATTCTGAATATAATGTACAGAAAGATCAATTTGATTAGGAGATTAAAGATAATGAAAAGAAATAACTACCACATGTGGCGCTTTACACATCTTTTTCAAATTTGTGAACATATTTTGTGTATCTTTTTATGTGTGGGACTTATTGTGTCTCTTTTTCAACTTGCGAATCATTGCACATTCCTTTTTGATTTTTGTACATTTGTACATTTTTTTAAGCAGTTAATTTTGATCTTTCCAAAAATCAAATAAAAAAAGTTCAAATACTTTTCTTAAGTGCGATAAATATTCATTGAATAAGTGAAAATACAAAATAGAAAAACATCAACATGCAATAAATAATATTAGACATTAATGCTAGCTAAAAGAGACATGAAAATTGCAATCTTAATAACATCAAGTTATAAGAAAAACTTATATTTATAAAAATTAGATTTTCTAAGAATTTAATTTTTAACTTGCATTTTAACAGTATAACACTAAATAAGTCAAAAATCCAATGATTGTCATTAAAGGCTAACACCACATTCCAAAAAACTAAATTAAATGCCAAAATAGGATAACTTTGATTGATATCAAAATGAAGGATTCATTAACAATTGAAACATAAAGATATCAATATGACATTAAGATTTAAACAACAACAACACTAAGAAAAAAAAAATACATCACATTTTCCTAAAACATAAAACTAACACCCAACTAGAGAAATTTACATAAATCAAGTGCAACTATCACTCAAAGTAACCCTGATCTTAGAGCGAGGATGAGGGAGGAGTGAAGCAACTGAAGATATCTAAAATAAGTACTAATCATAAGCATGTTTAATTAATATCATTTCATCTGATCCCTCATAAACCCCATGTCATGTTGATATTGTGCATCCTGCTGCTGAAGATGAGTCTCAATTTGATCAAAATGTTGATCAACATGAGTCTCTAGGCGATCAAATCTTTGAACCAAATCCTAATAATTTGGTTCATTGGCGGGTGCAGGAGCAGCTTCATGTTCTTCCTCTATATCACTAATGACATAAGCTTTACTTGGTTCTTCTTTGAAGATTGCTCTAAATGATCCGACGTTCTAGTAGAGAGGTTCTTCAAACTCTTGATCAGGATGAACCAAATTGTATTTCTTGTCCAGAATGTAGGCAACTAGATATCCTACGGCGATGTTCTTCTTTCTCTTATGCTCTACATGACCAATTTCAGACAGCCCATAAAGATTGTCAAGGATAAGTTTGGCTTCACCTATAGGTTCTTTAGTCATAATCAAGAAGGTTACCATAGAAAGAAGAGGGGTAATGTTGATCCTATCATCAGCTTTAGGAATTATAGAAGTTCTAAGAACATGCTAGATGATATAAGCATTACGAACAAGACCGGATACCTTAGGCATATGCTCGTTAAAATTGATTCCTCTAATCACTTTATTAATTTCATACCATTCATATTTAGTTGAGGTGATCAAGGTATGTGCTCTAGCTCCCTCAGTTCTTAAGTTCAGAAAGTCTCCTAAGTCAACCTTGGTGATTTCAACTTTTTTGTTAAAGACAAAAGAACAGATGATAGTATGGTCGGAGTTAAAAGACATGTTTGCAAGGAAATAGTGGAAGGTTTCTTTATTATAGAGATAAACTAGGGTGAGGATGAAACCAAACTAAGTTGAAGAAAACAAGTTCATCACCTGAAAGGTTAGTTATTCTTGGACAAGAATTATGGAGGGTCTAATCTTGGCAGAGACAAACCTAGGAAAGGATTCTTCATTGGCTTTAGAAAGAAAGTTCTCAAAGGAATTCTTTGGTGGACCCTTGGCTAGAGTCTTTTGACGCTTTCTTAAACTTGCCATTGATAGGATCTAAGGAACGAAAAGATTTGAAAGTGAAGTGAGAGTGTGACTGTTGAGTTCAAAAGCCCGTCTATTTATTAAAAAAATGACTGTTCATATAGATGAAATTTTACGTTCGTCCCATCCGAAATAAATTCGTCCCGTATAAAAAAAATTTGTATGGATGAATGTATGGGTCCAAAATAAAATGGCTTTTTGTAATCACACAACTTACAAAGCATCCTTTCGTATAGACTTTTGACTAAGCTGATCGTACAGACAAACACGTGTTTGTCCCAGGATGATCAGAACTTATGATCATTTTAATGGCAGTTGAAATCGTCCCCTCCATCGAATCGACATGTGCTCGTTCGAACGAACCAAAGGTTTGTACATACGAAATATAGCATTAAAACTACCTTATCCATTTAACTATCATTTAATCATCCCGTCGTTTGAAAACTATTTCATCCTGGACGATCGTGGCAATCGTACAGACGAAGTGATAATTAAAAAACTAAAAACTGCATGCAAACGGTTCAAAATCTGACAGTTTGACACACGACAGAATTCGTCCCGCACGAAAAAATTTCATCCCGGATGATTTTTACTCAAAATTTTCAAATCATGCACTCAATCAAAATTAAAACACAAACACAATAAAAAATGCATAAAATCTCAAAAACTCAAATACAGAAAATCTCAAACAAAAGATCAAAAACTCATAATAAACACACAAAAATATTAACTGGAAAACACATAACAATGTTGCAGAAAATATTTTTAATTAAGCATTCAAATCAATCCCACCAAGCCTTGTT
>NW_021319518.1:9477443-9495633 GCF_001605985.2 Dendrobium catenatum | reverse complement strand
TTCATGCAAAATAATTCATAATCATGCAACAAGATATTCAGTCTAGATTGCTTAACCTCATTAGTCCCCTCATAAGTTATACAAAGTCTATCACATATATCCTTCACACTTTTGCAAGTGGAAACCCTCATGTAGTCTTCTGATTTTAAAGCACACAAGAAACTATTCAAGCATTTGGTGTTTAGTTGTGCTAAGTCAAATTCTTCTACTGTCCAGCCTGTAAAAGGTGTTTCAACTCTAACTCTGTCAACTAGTCTAGTTGGTTTTGTATACCCTTCCTAAACTAAGATCCGCATACGATAATCAAGTGACTGTAAAAATGTAGATATGCGTGTTTTCCAAAAATCAAAAGGTTATAGAGTAACCCACAGGTGTATTTTGGTTTCTAAATGTAGCCATCTACGTTAATCAAAAAGTAGTCTAAACTTATGATTTTGAAAAAAAGTTCTGGTACCACTTGTTGAAACTTGTTCACTATGAATTAGGTTATTAAACCTAAGCTTTTGTCCTAGCGGCTAACCAAGAGGGGGGTGAATTGGTAATTTAAAATTTAATCCCTCTTTTGAATATTTTATACTTAAAATAAACTTTAATGAATTTTGTAGAAATAGTTTTTCAACCACAACTTAAAAACAGTAAAGTAGAAAATAAAAAGCAGCAAAAAATAAAAGACATAAGATTTATAGTGGTTCGGTCAAACACGACCTACATCCACTTCCCGGAGGCACCCTCTGAGTATTACACTAATACCACTAGTGACTCTCCTTTTGTACCCATAGCAAAGCGGACAAGCCTTTACAAAAACTCTTTTCACCACTACTTGATGCGGTAGAAATTGTCATCCTTTTACACTATCCCCAGTGTTGGCATAGAACCATCCTTTCACACTCTCCTGGTGTAGGTAGAGAACCCTTCGTCCTTTCATAATCTCCTAGTGTGGGCAAAGAACCCTTCATCCTTTCACACTCTCCTAGTGTGGGCAGAGAACCCTTCTTCCTTTCACACTCTTCTAGTATGGGCAAAGAACCCTTCAACCTTTCACAATCTCCTAGTGTGGGCAGAGAACCCTTCGGCTATTCACACTCTCCAAGTGTCGGCAGAGAACTGGATCTCCTTGACAGATCTTCTTACAAGAAATCTAGAAGGAAGAAAGAAAAGAGTGAAGTAATCATAACTCAAAAGTAAAAACTCTTACCTTTAAACAGCAAGTGAAGCCTTCATGCTTCAGTAGTCAGAATTCTCCTTCGAACACTCTCACACTCTCTCCTTCACTCTTCTTTCAATAAGCAGAAAGATCAGTGAGCAAAAAGATTAAGTGGTAGTTTATATTGGACTGTATATAGGAAAGACACAAAAAAGCATCCAAAAACTAAAAATTTTCAAGTCAACATGCAGTGGATCATCCCTTACGATCGTGGATCGTCTTGGACGATTTTACTTAAATGTGTTGGAAACGAACCAAATGTATATTGGTACGAAATGAATTCATATCCGATCATCATCCTGTACGAACTAGGTTTGTCCAGTACAAACGGTTAGTCCATAGGTCCATTCCCAAAAACTGCAGAACATCGCCAAAATTTTTAGAGTCGGTTCACTTTGTCTTGGGATGAATATGGGTTCGTCTTTACAGAGGACAATTCGTCCTGGGATGATTTTGACTTTGTTTGGATGAAAATTTTCCAGAGAGTAATTCATCCTAGCACGATTATAAATTTCGTCTTAACAAAAATTCTCCAGAGGAGATTTCATCCTAGGACGATTTTGAGTTTGTCTGGATGAAATTTTTCCAGAGGGCATTTATCCTGGAATGAATATAAATTTTGTCTGAACAAAAATTTTCCAGAGAACATTTCGTCTTGGGATGAATTTTAGTTCGTCCTAGACGATCAGGACTTTCAAAAATTTCCTTCAACTCCTGTTCATTCTATTGCTCTTTCGAGGAGATAACTGACCTGATCATCCCGTACGAACATGGTTCGTCCTGTACGATCAGTATACATTTTTTAAGATCTCCTTAAGTGTGTGTGTGTGTGTGTATTTATTCACTCAATTACAATCACTCCCTCACAAACTTTATTCAAAGAAAAGTACAAGCTTCAAATTCTCAAAGAATCTCATGCTGAATTTGATTTGAAGTCTTCGTAGTCTGGAGTTCAATTTTTTTGAAATGTTAGTACACACAAGAGCAAAAACAAATCTTCCAAAAAAGTGTTAGGAGATAACTACACAATAAAAATAATAATATTTGGAATCATCAAAACTATACAAGTTGCAAGAATATAAAATATGCAAATAGCAATTCTCTTAACATACATATCTTTAATGATTTGAATATATGCGTTATTAACTCCCTTCTTTTCAAGAACTCTCCATAGATCTTCTCTTGCAACATTACATATGCTTTCTCTAAATTAATAAATATCATATATAGATCTTTGTTATTCTCTCTATATTTATCCATGAAACCTCTCAATAAATGTATGGCTTCCATAGTAGAACTACCCAGCATCAATCCAAATTGATTTTGAGAAACATTAGTATCACGCCGTAACCTATGCTCCATAACTCCCTCCCATAGTTTTAAAGTATGACACAATAACTTAATTCCTCTATAATTCACACAATCTTGTACATCACCTTTATTCTTAAAATAGGAATTTACAAACTCATTCTCTACTTATCTGGCATCTTTTTAGTCTTCAAAATAATATTAAAAAGTTTAGTAAGCCACAAAATTCCTTCATCTCCTAAGCATTTTCACACCTCCATTGGAATATCATTAGGTTCAACAGCTTTTCCACATTTCATTTTCTTTAAAGCCTCCCTAAATTTGGTTTTACTAATACTCCGATTAAAAATAGAAATCTTTATTTTCATTTAGGGTGCTAAGGTCACTAAAGTCAACCATATTTTCACATTCTTCATTAAAAAGTTTAACAAAAAATTTCATCCACCTTTGTTATATATCATCTTCAAAGAAAAGTACTTTTTGATCTTCATCCTTAATGCCCTTCACTTGATCTAAATCCTTACTACTATTTTTTTATTTGTATATATATATATATATATCTTTCTCCCTTGTTAGTATCTAATCTATTATATAAATCATTAAAAACCTAAGATCTTTGCATCACTTCTTGCTTTATTAGATTCCTTATGCGACTCTTTATTTTATTTTTGAAAATACACTAGCAATAGCATTAAAAAAGGTCTAATACAAGTTACCAATACAATCACATTCCCCCTTTAACAGATGAAGAAAATAACAAGGAATATTACCCATACTAATATCATCTCAAACAAAATTACTACTACGAGCAAGGTTAGCCCAAAAATTAGCTAATTTATTACATTCCATATACACACAATTTAAAATAACATGATGAAAATCTATAAGGAAAGTAAGTTCTTCCATCCAAAAGTTGGCCTTATCACCATCCATCTTCTTCATAAAACCTTGTTGAAATTTGATGACATTAACATTATCCCCTTTAATTATAATTTCTATAAAAAGTAACATCCACTCTTGCATGATCAAACTCATGGAATGAATAGCTAACATCTCCAACTGATATACATCCCAATGTACACAACTGAATCCAAATGTCAATAAAAACCTTCCTTTGTGATCTCAGAATACTCCCCCAACACCTGCCTTTTATAACAATAGTAAGGAAGCATTAACATTAACTTTGATCCAATCAGGAGGAAGAAGGTTCCAACAATTCATGAACAACCGATCTAGCTAATTAACATCCCAGATGACTGAACTTAAAATACCACACGCAACAGAAGATGAGTGTGATGCAAAACTAACTGATTTTGCTACAACAATTAAACTACTATCATCATTACCACAATACACACCTTTACTACTATATTTTTAAGATTAATAGACAGCAGAATAATAAAACTGAATAAAAATCCCATTCTTGGAAGCACAACATACAAACACATGCATTATTCATTAAATGAACCAAAAGTTGGAATACAGAATCCCCATTTATTCAAATTTGGAATCACCTAAATCAACTTAAAGGAATTCACCACCACATGTTCATAGTCTTCCACTTCCATACAACCTCTAGGACATGAATTTCAATCTTTTAACCTTCTATTCACTAGAAGTTAGAATGTAGGAATTGCATTATGAAACATCCTCCACCAAAAAACCTTAACACGTGGATTCAATTTTACCTTCTTGGTCCAATTCCAATACTAATTATCAATCAGATTATTTACCGAGGACTCAAATGCTAGTGCATAAATTGATGTCTCTGTGCTTTGATGAATAAGTTCCACTTGATCTTTAGCCAATTCAAGAAAAATATGAATTTAAAAAATAATCATAACAAGTTTGTTACCAAAAAAATTCCAAAGTTCATCCTTATTCCATTCTCCATCCATGATGAACTTATCAAAGTCATATCATTGCTCTCTTCAGTTTTAACAAACATAGGCCATCTGTCAAAGTAGTTATCAAACACTCAAATATCCTTAAATACAATAATATATTCACCTATCACAATCTTCTATCTAACAATGGGAGCAAGATCTTTAGCATAATTCAAAATAATTTTCCACATAATGGACATGCCATCTGTAAAAAAAAAAAGTTCTAACTCCAAGACCCATATCTAGCTTCCAAAATTTTGTACAACATAGAGTATGTCTCATTAAGGAACTTCCATGAAAAAATTTCACTTAAAGGCCCCACTTTGCTAACCCAAGAATGAAGCTCATTCCCTCCCAGCTTAACTGGCTTACACAACACATCCCAGCTCACATAATGAAGGCCATTCTTCCCATCCTTCTTATGACAAATAAAATTTCTACACATCTTGTCAATTACAGAAAGAACTCCCCTTGGAATAAGAGAGTGTGAACATTGAAAAATAGGAAATGAGAGAGTAACCACTTTAAAAGGAGTAAATCTTCCAGCTAAGGAAACAAATTTATTCCATCAAGTATTAAGTTTCCTCATATATTTATCTAGATTATGTTGAAATTCAATACCCACTAGTCTCCTCAAAGCAATCTTCACACCCAAATAGTTCATCTCTTTAACAGGTTTAAAGCCCATTGAACGAGATATAATTTTTTCTTTCGCCTTTTCACAGCTTTCCCAAAAGAATGATAGATTTTTTATAGTTTATCTTTTTGCATAATCAATTATAAAAGTCCAACAAACTATTTCTAATCTCATTGACTACGTAGATATTAGCTTAAAAAAATCATTATATCATCTGCATAAAAGAAATATGAGATCCTCCGAGCATTTGGATGAACTTTAATAATAATCTCATTACCTTTTTGAATAAAAGCATTTGATAATAGTTGAGAGCATAAAATAAATAAGAAAGGGGATAAGGGACAAGCTTTTCAAAACCAGCTACTTACTTTAATCTAGTTGAATGAACTACCATTGATCAAAACCAAAAACATGGGATATTTAACACATTCCATATTAAGCCTTGAAAATTTCAAAGGAAAGCCAAAGTACTTAAAAACATGCCTCGGAGTGGACAACCCCATACTATCACATGCCTTCTCCATATTGATTTTAAATGAAACCAAACCTTTCAATGATTTAGAAAATCTGAATTTGTGAAACATTTCTTGAGCTATCAACACATGCTCCGATAAAGAACATCCTTTCACAAATGTACACAATCATTAGCCACCACTTTATATATCTTCTTACACAAAGTTATTGGACTAAAGTTGGATGGAACCAAAGGACAATTCAGCCTTGGAATGAGCACAATTAAAAGCCTCCTTCCAATCTACATCCATTATTTTAGTGGAAAAAAATGGTTTATATAATTCCAAACATCTGACTTAATAACAAATAAATATGTCTTGATGAATGAATAAAAAATCCCATCATTACCCAGAGATTTATTACCACCAATTTGATTCACAACTCCCATAACTTTCTCCATAGATAAATCTGCCTCCAACAAACTTCTATGAACATCATCCAGCATCCACAAAGGGGAAGGATAACCATCCATTTATTCAATCATCACTTGCCACTTCTTGTTAAAGAAATTAAAAAAAAAATTCAATTTTATTTTAGTCTTTAAAAATCAACCCATTATCATCTTTGATCATATAAATTTAGTTTGAATTCCTTCTAGAACTTTCAAAAGAGTGATAAAACTTAGAATTAGTATCTCCATCTGCCATCCATTAGACCTAAACTCATTGCCTCCACCAAGTGTTCAAACAAGCGAGGGTACTATTAGATTCATTCACCTTCAATCTAAGAATCAAAATCTTCTCATCTGAGAACCCACCTACATTAGCTTCCTCCATTTGAAACTTCAAATTTTCCTTTTTAAGACAGTCCTTTAATTGAGTAAGATCTTTAAGCTTAGCTTTACTCCACTAGTTCAAGGCTTTCAAGGCCCTTTTAAACTTAATGTTAAGAATTTCAAAATAACTCCCAACATCTCTTTTAGTCCAAATCTTAAACACAATAGTTAATGTATCATGATAAGAGCCCCAAATGTCTTCAAATCCTATGAATCTATTAACCTTAAGATTGTGATTTCACAAATTTAAAATAATAGGGCAATGATCTGAAGCAACCCTTGCAAGATGTTGCACCACCATCAAATTTGAAGAATTAAAGTCAGCTAAGTTAAAAAAATACCTATCCAATCTCTCCAATATTTGAGCTCCCTTGACCTTGTAATTGCACTAAGTGAATTTAGGGTCAATATATCTAACTTCATGGTAATCATTATTTGTTAAAAAATCCTCATCTTCTTGGGTCCTTGGGAAAAAAATAATCCTTTTCCCTCCCTTTTTATCACCTTTGGATAATAAGCAATTAAAATGCCCACCTACCATCATTGGAATGTCTTTGGAAGAATACAATTAAATTATATTCTAAGGCTCCCTTCTTTTATAAACATCTTTGTTCCCAAATACATTAGAGATCCTCCAAACTCCTTTATTATGAATATCTAACTCACCAATAAAATATTGAAAAGAAGATTCCAAAATAGAAAATGAATCCAAATTAGATTTCCATAACACAAGTATACCTCCAAACAACCCATCAGAAGGAAAATTAAAAAAATCCAAATATACACCAATTACCAAGTTAACTTCCTTCCTATCAATAGAAGTTAACTTAGTCTCCTAAAATCCATCAAAAGAAAACATCATACTCCTTAACAAATTCCTTAATATATAGAGAATCTTGACTTTTTCTAGCTCTTCTACAATTCTTAAAGGAAATATATGTCATTAATAATTTAAAAGTGACAAATCCCCAATCTATCTTTATTCCCCACATCATTTTTCCTACTTATAGGAATCTACTTAATAGGACCTAGTCCTTTAAGATCTTTACCAAGCTTCCTTTTAATAGATGAAGTATCACCATCAATAAAGCCACTTCCAGCCGCTTCCATATGGCTTTTGTCATTCATACCAATCTTAGGAGAACCCACATCTCCCCTCCCTTCACCACCAGATTTTCCAACCACAACCTCCCTCTCACTTCCAACATCATGTACTGAACCACCCACCTCCTCACCGACCCCATTTAGCACATCAAACTTGTTATCATTAGGAATAAGAGGAGATGAATTAGAAATAGAATTCTTACCCAACTTGAAACATTATGAGGAGATGAGACTTCCAGATTTTCTCTTACACCACCATCACTAACCGGATTTGATGGAGATGTAGATGGGAAAACACCTCCAATAATCTTCTCTTGAATAGCCACCTCACTGAGACCAACATCAATAATGCCTTTACCTCCAATAGCCCTTGGCAATACCTTTGCAATATGATTCACCCCAATAGTTCTTACATCATTCTGAACCACCCTCCTTCTATTAGAATACTTAAATTTTCCCTAACCATAGTTAACATGGATCCAAGGTCCATACCTTGTTCCATATTTATCAACACCACCGGCTCCACTCACTTCATTAGATTTTAGAAAACCAACTACACTAGGAACTTCCTTATCACCAAAACAATGCACCTCTGATTGAGTAACTCAACCCTTAAACTCCTCAATCTCACTTCTATACAATTAATTTAAAAGAGGCCAATTTTACCATAACAAAAATAGAATTTTTAAATTCTAACATATTTAATTTTCTAGAAAAACCTACAAGAACTCCCTTCAACTCAAACATCCAGGGTAAGTTGGCATTCTAACATAGTCAGAGCAAAGACTCTAGCAAACTCTCTCCTCTGCCATTGAAACATATTCTCATCTATCATATATGGCATACCAACTTAAGATGTAATTGTACAAACATTAATCTCATCCCTACACTATAATGGGAGATTCAACATCCTTATCCACACCGGAGCTGATAACCCATTTAGAGAAGATAAAGAAAAAGTGGGAGACCATTTATCAATACCAATGGTGTGCCCATTAACATACCAAGTCCCATCATATAGAATCAAATCCATAGCATATGATTCATTAATTGAATAAATACATTCTAAACCTAGCATAGTTAGATAAAATTTACCAAACTTACTCCATTTCCTTCTCAATTTAAAGTGAATCACATAAAATGGAAGATTATCTCCAAACAGTTTAATTACTAAATCATTATGCATCTTTCTACAGTTCTCACATTCATTCTCCACAATTAACTTTATAGCTTTCCCATCTTTCATTAAGCAAGGCCCATAATCTAGATTATCAATCCTTATATTTGGCTTCTTACTCAAAACATTAGGTATGACATTACCAACAGGATCCTTAATGGTTGGTAAAGCCGAAGTATTAACTCCTTGTTCACCCAAATTAAAGTCACCCGAAACATATTGATGAACCATCTTACGATCATTAGCCCTTGGACCAGGACAATAAAATCCTGCATCAACATTCTCAAAATTTTGAACATGTAAGATAACCTTACCATCGAAATCAATACTAGCTTCTGAACCAATTGAATCATCCAACAAATTATCAATCTTAACAACCAAATTTTCAGATGACCCTCCAGGATTTCAGATAGAATTTCAAATCTATTAATGTAAATCTTCAACCTAGGAGATGACGAAGCTTCTAAATCCATCTTTATCTTACCTTTGACATTTTTGGATTTTAGGATATCAAATTTTAGGCTCTTAAATCCAATCTCTACCACCACTTCTTTACCTTTTCCAACAACGGGCATAATATTCTTAGCATTAGACATAATACCTTCATTAATAACCAAAGTTTTTCCTTGAATGCCTTGTTGTGAACATCCTCGAAAGAGGAACTCCTAGAAGCACCATAAAAAACCTCTTTAAAAGAACATCCAGAAGCTTTAAACCCAAAACTAGTATGACCCCAAGAACCACCAGATGAAGGATAAATATCCCCCATTGTGTTGCAAATCTGAGTTTATGGATTAGACTTTTGATGATAGCAAACATTCATAATTGTATGCGACTACCCTTCCTACTAACTTTTCAGGTCCACAAGATCGAGTGCAACTCAAGCCAGCTCAATATTGGGAATATTAAGTTTGAGTCAGTCTATATTTTTCTTTCTTGAGTCCATTGTAAAAGTGGTTCCTGATGCTAAGTAACCTTGCACACATACACTTGAGGGTGTTTTTTGCTATTTTCTATTTTGAGTACATCAGCCTAGACGATGTCCATATCGGCCAGGATGATCTGACTAAGAATAAGAATCTTAATTAGGGAATCATGGTTAAGGATAATCCTTGTATCAGCCAGGACGACAGGCTTAAATCAGAAAGAATCAATCGCCAGATCTATTTAGGTAGGATTTATTTTTGGACATTGGTCAAGCCGATCCATTACATCAGCCTGGATGATTTAACACAATTATGCCTAAATTAATCTGGAAATTAAGGAAAGTAATTAAGACTTGATTGATACAATCACATCATCTTGGATGATTGCAGGATCATCCGGGACGATCAGTTCAAAAATCCTTGGTTGCTCCTAGACTATCAACATCGGCCAGCACTTTTTCTAAGCGATGTTCTGGATGATTTTCCTCAGTTTTGAACTAATCATCCAGGACGATCGTGCGATCGGCCCAAACGATCAAGCTTATTTTGGATTGTCTAGATCACCTTTCTGAGTGATTATCTGGCCGATAATCTATGATTTGAACTAATCGTATAGGATGATATGTTATCGTCCTGGATGATATGAACAAATTTCTTCTATTTGTCCCAGATCATCCAAACTAATTAGGCTTAAATTGCACTGATCGTACATGATGATATTTATATTATCCTAGACGATAAAGTCGGCAAGTTGTAATTAATGATCTATTCCGAAGCTCTTTTATTTAAGAGCTCTTATTCTTCACTTTATAATATCTTTTACTGTTTTCTTGACCTGAGAGAGCCAAGAGGAGAGGAAGAGAGAGGGAGAGAGAGGGAGGAACTTGTGAGGGGGAGTTTGTGAGAGGGATTCACAAAGGTTGCTCCAAGCAAGGTTCCAAGGTGTCTTCTCCAGTCTTCATCCTACATCCTTGGGGGTTCAAGGGAGGTCTTCTTCAGCAATTAGTCGAGGTTCTCTGCCTACTTCAGGAGGAAGCAAAAGGAGTTGGGTTCTCTGTCTCGCCAGGGTTAGCAGAAAGGAGTTTTTGTAAGGGCTTCTCCGCCATACTGTGGGAGCAAAAGGAGAGTCTCATTTGTAATGGAATACCTGGAGGGTGCCTCAGGGGAGTGGAAATAGGTCGAGTTGATCGAACCACTATAAATCCTCTATGTACTTTTCTTATTACAATCTGTATTTATTTTTTCACACATTGATTTCTTGAAGGTGATATTGGTTTGATTTCTATTTGTGCTTTGCTTAAGAAAATTTTTAAAATACCAATTCACCCCCCCCCCCCCCTCCCCCCCCCCCCCCCCTCTTGGTTAGCTTCGGGCTAGTTCTTAAGGGCTTAACATCCCTAACGAACTTTCAAATGGTATCAGAGCAGGATTCATAAAAACTAAGTTTGAAAACTTTTTAAATTTTGATCCATGGCTAACAACAGAAATCATAATACTGCGGAAGGGTATTCTATTACCCGACCACCTTTGTTTGATATTATCCCTTTTAATTTTTGGAAAACTTGCATGTCTACATTTTTACAATCAATTGATTATCGCATGTGGATACTTGTTAAGGATGGTTATACAACTCCAACTAGAAAATTGAATAGCATTACTATTTCACTTCCTTTTACTAAATAGACTCTCGATTATAGGGATTTAGCACAATTAAATACAAAATGTTTGAACTTTTTTTTATGTGCTTTGAAATTAAAAGATTACATGCATGTTTCTACTTGCACTACTGGTAAAGAAATTTGGGATAAATTATGTATCACCTATGAAGGTACTAATGAAGTTAAGCAATCTCGTTTGAATATTCTCTTGCATGAATATGAACTTTTTCGTATGAAATCTTCAGAATCAATTTCTAAAATGTATACAATGTTTACTCAGATTGTTACTTGTTTGCATGCCTTAGGAAGAGAACTAAATAACATATGAAAAAGTTAATAAAATTTTGATATGCTTGCCTTCCTCTTTTGATGCTAAAATCACTATAATTACTGAATCTAAAGATTTGAATACCTATTCGATTAACAACTTACTTGGCTCACTCATTGCTTACAAACAAGGGGTGAATCAAAGAAACCTTGATGCAGGTGAGAAAAAGAAGGAGAAAACTATGGCATTGAAGGCCAACGACACGGACTCTAATTCTTCCAGGTCTGAAAGTGATGATGTTGCCTTAATCACAAGGCAATTCAAAAGCTTTCTAAGGAAGAGGTAAAAGAACCATCAAAAGTGGAATAAAGGTAAAGGAAACAAAAATTTTAAGAGTTTTAATGATATGATTTGCTTTGAAAGCAGGAAATCATGACATGTTAAAGATGATTGCCCTACACTTAAGTCTAACCCAAGAAAGGAGAAAGGTGAGAAGAAACCCAAGTTCATGAAGGACAAGAAAATATTTCAAAAGGCATTCTAGGCGGATTCTGCATTGGATTCATCAGAGACTGAACATGAAGAGAGACAACAAACTTGTGATTAATGGCAGATGATCATCTTAATCAAGGTGACCAAGAAGAGGTATGTAAACTAACCTATAACCAACTCCTTGAAGTTTCTAAAAAAATTCATACATCATATAGGAAGCTTAACAAAACTCAAGCTGGTTTGAAATTAGAATTTTTAAATTTATAAAAAGAGAATGAAATTCTTCTTAAAGATCATTCTACAATTGATACTAATCACATGGCTTTACTTGATAAGTTTGATGCATTAAACAAAAAAAATGCTGATTTATCTGATGCTCATAATTATTTTAAATCATCCCATGCTAATTTAGAAAAAAAATAAAAAATTAGAAAATCTAGAACTTTTGAAAATAAAAAAGCTTCATTTCATGCATCACATAAAAAGCATCACCATAGATTAGTGCATTCTTTTCCAGGAATTAGATGTTTTGCATGTGGCATGTTATGACACATTGCACACACTTGCACCATTCACCGTAGTCCACATTGGGTTTGAAAATCCAAATTGTACGATTCACAACATAACACACAAGGATTGCATTCCACTTTCCATAAGAAGGGACCCAAACTTGTTTGGGTTCTTAAATCTGACATTTGATGATTTTGTAGGCAAGCTCTCATAAAAAGCCTCATGAGAGTATGTGGTACCTGAACAGCGAATGCTCTTGACATATGACTGGCGATGCCAATCAATTCATTTTATTGGAGACCAGGACAGGAGGCAAGGTTACTCTTGGAGACAACACCACCAGGAAGGTGGTAGGCTCATGTATAATTGGTAATTCCAAGAACATTTTGATTAAAAATTTTTTGCTTGTAGATGAACTGAAACACAACTTGTTAAGCATCAGTCAGCTTTGTGACAAGGGCTTCATCATAAATGTTTTTGCAAATTCATGCATTATCAGCTTAAATAATAACATTATTTTGTAGGGAAAGCAGATCAACAATATTTACATGCTTGATTTGAATAACATTGAATGTGTTGCTTTATTTTGCTTAAAAATAGTTGTTGATGATTCATGGTTGTGGCATAGGAGATTATGTCATGCTAGTATGAAAACCCTTAGGAAAGTTACCCAAAAGGACCTAGTTAGAGGAGTCCCCAAGCTTAAGTTTCCAAAAGATCACCTTTGTGATGCCTGCCAATTAGGAAAGCAAGTCCACTCCACTTTTCACTCCATTAAGGACACTAGCATATCTAGACCTTTAGAAGCCCTTCACATAGATTTGTTTGGACTCATTAGTACTGCCAGCTTGAGAGGGAAAGTCTTTGGTTTTGTTATTGTCAATGACTACTCGAGGTTCACATGGATTAGATTTATCACACAAAAATGAGTCTTTTGATGAGTTTAGAGCGTTCTTCACATGGATTAATAAAAAGCTAGGTTGTGAAATCTTGACCATCCATAGTGACCATGGGGGAGAGTTTGAAAATGAGAGATTTGAAGATTTTTGTGAGGACAAGGGGATTAGCCACAACTTCTCAGCTCCTAGGACCCCTCAGTAGAACGGGGTGGCTGAAAAAAAGAACCAGACCTTAGTGGAAGCCGTTAGAGCCATGCTTGCTAAGTATTCACTTCCAAAATACTTTTGGGCTGAAGCACTTAACACAACTTGTTATGTGTTGAATAGGGTAAATGTTAGAGCTAAATTAGATAAGACACCCTATCAGATTCTTAAGGGTAGGACACCCAATCTTTCTCACCTCCATGTCTTTGGTTGTAAGGTTTTCATTCACAATAATAGGAAGTCTCACTTAGGAAAATTTGACCCAAAATTTGATGAAGGGTGTTTTTAGGATATTCTAGTGTTGGGAAGTTTTTTAGCGTGTTTAATAAAAGGACTTTGTTGGTGGAGGAAACTACTCATGTATTGTTTGATGAGTTTGATCCTAGAAAGCCTAGAGTTGAGGATGATAATGATGTTGGAGAGATTACCACTGGATTAGAAAATTTAGATAAGAGGGTAGAGCACCAGAACACTGAAGGAGTTGGAGATGTTACCCAAGGATTAGAAAATGTAGATCAAGAGGAAAGGGTTGAACCTTCACACACTTTGTTTAGAGATTGGAGATACTCTTCGAGTCAGCCTAAAGATATGATCTTAGGAGACCTTTCTGATGGAGTTAGGACTAGATATGGACTTAGTAAGGAAGTGAACCACTCTGCCTTTATCTCAATGACTGAACCCACCAACATAAACCAAGCCCTTTCTGATGAGTTTTGGATCTTAGCCATGCGGGAGGAATTGAATCAATTTGTTAGGAATAATGTTTGGGAGCTTGTAGAAAGACCTAAGAGACAAAGTGTAGTTGGAACCAAGTGGGTCTTTAAGAATAAGGTGAATGATTCTGGAGTGGTGGTTAGGAATAAGGCAAGATTGGTGGCTAAGGGGTACAACCAAATAGAAGGAATAGATTTTGAGGAGACCTTTGCCCCTGTAGCTAGATTGGAAGTCATTAGAGTGCTATTAGCCTTTGCCTGTTATAAGGGATTTAAGCTTTTTCAAATGGACATTAAGAGTGCCTTTTTAAATGGGGTAATAAAATATGATATGTTTGTAGAACAACCCCCAGGTTTTGAGAGTTCCCAATTTCTAAATCATGTTTTCAAATTAAAAAAGGCCTTATATGGATTAAAGTAGGCACCCAGAGCTTGGTATGAGAGGCTTAGCATATTTTTACTAGAGAGGGAGTTTGTTAAGGGGGCGTAGACACCACCCTTTTTCTAAGGAAAGTAGGAAATGATTTACTCATTGTTTAGATTTATGTTGATGATATACTTTTTGGATCTTTTGATAAGAGATTATGTGATGAGTTTTTTAAAATAATTAGTAGAGAGTTTGAGATGAGTATGATGGGAGAGTTGTCCTACTTTTTGGGGTTTAGCATAAGATAATTAGATGATGAAACCTTTCTAAATCAATCAAAATATATAAAAGATATTTTAAAGAAGTATGAGATGGATAAATCTAAGCCAATTAATACTCCCATGACCACCAGTGTTCAGTTAGATAAGGACCCAAGTGGAAAGTCTGTTGATCAGAAGAAATACAAAGTGATGATTGGATCTTTACTTTACCTAACTGCTAGCCGACCTAATATAATGTTTAGCATTTGTCCTTGTGCTAGATTTCAAGCTGACCCTAAGGAATCCCACCTGACCGTAGTTAAAAGAATTCTTAGATACATTTTAGGGACCCAAAACATAGGAATCTGGTACCCTAGGCACAACACTTCTTTTGAGATTATTTGAAATTCTTATTTTAATTTTGTAGGATAAAAGGTGGATAGAAAAGCACTTCTGGAACTTGCCAATTCATAGGATAGTCTTTAATCTCTTGGTCTAGTAGAAAGTAAAACTCTGTTGCACTTTCCACTGTTGAAGCTGAGTGCATTGCTTTAGAAAGTTGTGTGGCCCAAGTCATTTGGTTAAAATAGCAGGTACTAGATTTAGGATTACATGTAGGCACCATCTTAATTCTTTGTGACAACACTAGTTCCATCTATATTTCTAAGAATCCTATCCAACATTCAAGGAATGACATTAGGCATCACTTTATTAGAGACCATATGACTAAGGAAGACATTGAGTTACACAATGGGGCGACTGAGAATCAACCAGCTGACATATTTACTAAACCACTGGCCTTTGACACTTTCAGAACTTTAAGGACCAGATTGGGTGTGATTGACATTAATGCAAGAACTTGATTTCTACTTATTTTTTATCTATTATCTGATGATTACTTTGCTTTATTTTTGTATGTTTTTTGTTTTATTGTTTTTCTTTGTTTTTTCTTTATTTTTTGTATGCCTTAATTTGTTTTCTTTTTCAAATTTTCATTGAATAGATATCTTATGCCTTATTTTTATCTTTTTGAAAATTTGTAGTCAATGTTTTATATCTCTTAATCTGTTAAAGGGTAAAAACACTGTTGATTGTGTCTCTTTCTCTAACCTATTTTGGTGGTGAAATTTTTCTTTCTAAACAAAAGTCTATCTCAAATTAACAACTGGATTTTGTAATTAAAATCTTTTCTACTTTGCTATAGTAATCTAGCTTATATTTATAATAATCAAAGTTTTTTTTTACTTCAAGATTTCTCGTTATCCTGTCAATGCATCTCTCATGTGATTTTTTATTCTGTTTTGTGGTTTGTTCTTCTCTATATTAGAGAGTGAGTTTTTTCTTCTCTAATATGTAGAAGATATACTCACAATTAAGAATATTTAAGAGTTTTTAGAAAAGAATCTAGTTTACAAAAAAAATTAAAGAGTGGCTAATGATGCCAAAAATAAAGATGCGCTATGACTCCAAATTATATATATATATATATATATATATATATATATATATATATATATATATATATATATATATATATATATAATATATATATATTTATATAATATATATATATTATATATAATATAATATATATATATATATATATATATATATATTGTGTGTGTGTACACGAAGTGTATTAAAAATCAAAAGATGAGCAAAGTGCACCATTCAATAGAAAGAGGCATAAAATGAGCCCATCAAAAAGCAAGCTATCTTCCTTCTTCCAACTCTTAAAACATAGAAGATTTCATGTATCACTTCAGATTTTCAAGGACTTGATTTCGAATTTCGTGATTATAACAAACTACTTGATAAATTATTCTATAAGATATTTTCTGAATATTAAGTTTGATGAGATCTCTTTTTCTATCCAAATGATTTTTCTGAGTTAGGCCTTTTGATTTCAAAAAATGATTTCCCTAAAAGAAGTCGAGCTTAAGATTAACATGATCGGATATTTTACTATTTTTTGAATTTTTGGATGTTGTTAACTTATTAACTTACAAATTTTTAAAATCAATCTCATGGAGACTATATCATGTTCAAGCCTTATTTAAAAAAAAATTGTTTCTTTGTAGTTTTTATGCCTTTTTCGTGTTTTATTGTTGTTGTTTTTAGTTGAATTTATTATTTTTAGGCCTTCTCTGATCATCTCCATCCATCCTCTGATTTCAAATTTTTGTCACATCATCCTGGACGATATTTATATCGTCCAGGTAAATATCGTTCAGGACAATCTGCTCATCTTTCTTCAAAACTCCATCTGCTGAATATTTGACTTTTCTGCTCTTCATCATCTTGGAAGATCCATTTCATCCTGGACGATATGATCATCCTCTACTATAATCATCTGATCATCCTGTGATACATTTTTCATCCTAGACGATGCGTTTATTAGTTTCATCCATCGATGCACCTGTTCATCTGGACGATACACGTGTCAGATGTTTAAATCTATAATTCGCCCGGACAATCCATTTTTTAACAATCGTCCTGAACGATCCACTGTTCATCCTGGATGATAACACGTGACATATGATTTAAAATATTTTAAATTCAGCCAGTACGATCCATTATTGAGCATCATCCTGGACGATCCACATAATCGTCCTGGACGATCTACTTTTTTCAACGATCGTCTGGCATGACTCCTCAGGATGATCGCTTGTGTCTAATTGTCCCGGACGATATCTGATCATCCGGATCATCAGACCGCCTTTTTTGACGCAATCATCCAACTGTAATAATTGCACCAGATCAGCATGGATGATCTTGCGATCGTCCTGGACGATCTGGCCGATTCTTTAAATTGAGGCCAAATTCAGCCTTTTTTTCTTCACACCTCTCTTTCCCTTTGCTTTCTTCTCCTGTTCCTTTGCTTTTTTCCTAATGGCTTGGCGGCAAGCATTCTTGTTACACGTTTGGAAGCTCTCGAGGACCACATTGGACCCTCAATTTTGGGAGCATATATCAAGCTGCCTACCACCGATACAAGACGTGCAGCATACTCTCTCGCAATCAATCAATCCAAACCACCTCTCCTATCTAGTACTCACCTATTCAATCAAACCTCTCTACGTTTTATTCTCACTCTCACAATCCCTTTTAATTCAGAACTTCTCTTTGAATTTTATGCCAACCTCGAATCAATTCTGCCTACACTGGCTCTCACTTCGTATGTGAATCGACGCCCTTCAAATATCAACATACCAGGATTGTGCATAATTGCAACAGCTTTCACCACAGAGATAAGCTGCATACCTGGTTTCTTATCCTGATTAACTAG
>NW_021319518.1:9467803-9477343 GCF_001605985.2 Dendrobium catenatum | reverse complement strand
TGTGTGTGAGATTTTATTCACTCAATTACAATCACTCCCTTTCAAAATTAAAAAAAAATTAAACAAAATATCTCATGTTGAATTTGAATTGAAGTTTTTGTAGTCTGGAGTCTGATTTTCCTGAAATGTTAGTACACACAAGAGCAAGTGCAAATCTTCTGAAATTGTTAGGAGATAACTATACATTTGAACAATAATGTTTGGAATCATCAAAACTACATAAGTTGCATAAATATAACTCATTCAAATAGCAACTATTCAAACAGATACACGTGTCAGCATGTTTAAAATCTATAAATTCGCCCGGGACAATCCATTTTTTAACAATCGTCCTGAACGATCCACTGTTCATCCTGGATGATACACGTGACATATGATTTAAAATATTTTAAATTCAGCCAGTACGATCCATTATTGAGCATCATCCTGGACGATCCACATAATCGTCCTGGACGATCTACTTTTTCAACGATCGTCTGGCATGACTCCTCAGGATGATCGCTTGTGTCTAATTGTCCCGGACGATATCTGATCATCCTGGATCATCAGACCGCCTTTTTTGACCAATCATCCAACTGTAATAATTGCACCAGATCAGCATGGATGATCTTGCGATCGTCCTGGACGATCTGGCCGATTCTTTAAATTGAGGCCAAATTCAGCCTTTTTTTCTTCACACCTCTCTTTCCCTTTGCTTCCTTCCTCCTGTTCCTTGCTTTTTTCCTAATGGCTGGCGGCAAGCATTCTTGTTACACGTTTGGAAGCTCCTCGAGGACCACATTGGACCCTCAATTTTGGGAGGCATATGATCAAGCTGCCTACCACCGATACAAGACGTGCAGCATTACTCTCTCGCAATCAATCAATCCAAACCACCTCTCCTATCTAGTACTCATCCTATTCAATCAAACCTCTCTACGTTTTATTCTCACTCTCACAATCCCTTTTAATTCAGAACTTCTCTTTGAATTTTATGCCAACCTCCGAATCAATTCTTCCTACACTGCTCTCACTTCGTATGTGAATCGACGCCCTGTCAATATCACATACCAGGATTGTGCATAATTGCAACAGCTTTCACCACAGAGGATAAGCTGCATACCTTGGTTTCTTATCCTGATTTTAACTAGGCTATGGCCAATCACTTTCTTCGCCACACCAATGCCCACTTTCATGTTAAGATACTAGCTCTTTACTTCAAGATGCTAGGACGATCCAGCACGTCCTTCACACTTTTGTGATTCTTAAAGCCGGCGATCGAATCCATATCACTCCCCTTCTTTCACTCACCACTTTTTACATAATGGCCAATCGTGAATTCGAGATCTGATCTTTCGCTACATCGAACATTTGACTATTATTCGAGATCCAGGTCATAGAAGGAAGCCGAAACTTGCTCTAGGATACATCATTGCATATGTTCTTGAATCCAAATATAACCTTCAATATCCTGCTCCTCTCGACCTTCAGCCACCCTTCTACTCAAACAATTCCTTTAATGTCCTTCATAGTACTCATCTCCACCTAGGGGATGAGGAAGCTCAAGGGTCCGAGGAGGAGGAGGCTCCCGCTCTTAATCCTGTACCTGTTCCTCTCCGCCAGCACTCTCAGCTGGATCGGTTGGTGGAGATATTTGATCAGTGGGAGACCTGCTTTGTGGCCTACGTTGTCGTACAGGAGTAGAAACATACTGAGGACATCATCCGCATGCAGCACCAGCACGACCTGGACATGGCTTGGTTTGGATCTCAGTTTGCATCATTGACCTGTTACTTTCATCCACCACCACCACCTCCTCCTCCGTCTGATGATCAGGGTCCCTCATTTTACTAGTTTTTTCTATTATGCTATTTTTCTATAGTTTATTTTTCTTATAGTTGTTTTAGTTTCTGTTCTAATTTTTTTTAGTTTCCTCCTCCTTTTTGTGATGTCAAAAGGGGGAGTAGTCTGCTGTAACTTATACTTTTGATTCTGGAATTTAGTTAACTGTTTTTTTTTACACTGTTTTCATTAGACTATCATAACTACTTAGATTTTTTTGGTTGTTTTTGCCATCATCAAATAGGGAGAGATTGTTACAAATCTGAGTTTATGGATTAGACTTTTGATGATAGCAAACATTCATAATTATATGTGACTGCCCTGTCTACTAAATTTTTAGGCCCACAAGATTGAGTGCAACTCAAGCCAACTCAAGATTGGGAAGATTAAGTTTGAGTTAGTCTATATTTTTCTTTCTTGAGCCCACTGTAAAGTGGTTCCTGATGCTAAGTAACCTTGCACACACACACTTGAGGGTTTTTTTGCTATTTTCTATTTTGAGTACATCGGCCTGGATAATGTCCATATTGGCCAGGACGACTTGACTAAAAATAAAAACCCTAATTAGGGCATCCTGGTTAAGGCATCCGTCATTAAGCACATCATCCTGGATGATCCTTGTATCGGCCAGAAAGATAGGCTCAAATAAAAAAGAATCGGCCGCTAGATTTATTTTTGGACATCGGCCAGGCCGATCCATTACATTGGCCTGGATAATTTAACACAATTTTGTCTAAATTATTCTGGTAATTAAGGAAAGAAATTAAGGCTTGATTGATACGATCACATAGTCCTGGACCATCGCAAGATCGTCTGATATGATCAGTTCAAAAATCTTTGGTTTCTCCTGGATGATCAACATCGGCAAGCTATTATTCCGAGCGATGTTATGGATGTTTTCCTTAATTTTGAACTAATCATCTGGGATGATCATGCGATCGGCCCAGATGATCAAGCTAATTTTGGATCGTCTAGACTGCCTTTTTGAGCGATTGTCTGGCTGATAATCTGTGATTTGAACTAATTATATTAGATGATATGTTATCATCCTGAACAATATGAACAAATTTCTTCTGTTCGTCCCAGATCGTCCCAACTGATTAGGCTTAAATTGCACTGATCGTACAGGACGATATTTATATCATCTTGGACGATAAAGTTACAAGTTGCAATTAATGAGCTATTCTGAAGCTCTTCTATTTATGAGCTCTTGTTCTTCACTTTGTAATATCTTTTACTACTGTCTTGACATGAGAGAGCCAAGAGGAGAGGAAGAGAGAGGGAGAGATAGGGAGGAACTTGTGAGGGGGAGTTTGTGAGGGGGATTCACAAAGGTTACTCCAAGCAAGGTTCCAAGGTGTCTTCTCCAATTTTCATCCTTCATCCTTGGGGTTTCAAGGGAGGTCTTCTTCAGCAATTGGTCGAGGTTCTCTTCCTCCTTCACGAGGAAGCAAAAGTAGTTGGATTCTCTGCCTCATCGGGGTTGGAAGAAAGGAGATTTTGTAACGGCTTCTCCACCTTGTTGTGGGAGCAAAAGGAGAATCACGTTTGTAGTGTAATACCCGAAGGGCGCCAAGGGAGTGGACGTAGGTTGAGTTGATCGAACCACTATAAATCCTCTGTGTTCTTTTCTTACTACGATCCTCATTTATTTTTCCACACGTTGATTTCTTTGTGGAGATATTGGTTTGATTTTTATTTGTGCTTTGCTTAAGAAAAGTTTTAAAATACCAATTCACCCCCCTCTTGGTTAGCCTCGGGCTAGTTCTGAAGAGCTTAACATCCCTAACGAACTTTCACATTGGAGATGCATGAGAACCACCAATGGATCGATGGTGACCATCCGCCGCAACAACGGAGGCAAAAAAATTGAGCGAAATATAAATTTCAATAACACTTTCTCTCTCTAAAAACCTAGACACTCTCTCTCTTTAGTTAAATTTGAATTTTCTTGGGCTCTAGAATTTATGCTTGAGAATTTAGTTGGATCCTTGATTGATTGAGAAAAAAAAGTCAAAGAAATTCATACATAGGTGAGAAGATGAAAGAGAAGACTATCACCATGTACCTCTTTATATATTTCCCAATTCTAAAAATTTTTATATAAAAATCAATTTTTTTAGAAAAACTTCTTATTTTTTATCTTTTCTTGCACATTTAGATTCCAACACCAACTATTTTTACTATTAGGAGCTTTTCACTTTAATACTTCAAGAACATCTTTTGCAAATTCTTAATATCACTAGTTACTTTTTCCCAAATAATATTAGCATCCTCATGCACAAACAAAATCATAAGATCTAAAATTTTACTCTTTAAAATATTTTTTAAATGACCCCATATAATGCTAGAATATAATTTTACTTTATTTTTTATTTTCTTCCTCTTTATCTTAAAGTCTAAAAAAATAATTGATGTTGGGTACATAAATTTTCACTCTTAATAACTTTATAATCTTTGCAATCTAAATGATCTAATTTTCTTATAAGAAAATATTCAATCTAAGTTTAACTATATCCATTTTTATAAGTGTTTAGATGATCATCTCTTTTCTTAAATAAGGTATTAGCAATTAAAAAATCATAAGCTAAGGAAAAATCTAATAGGGTTTTACCACCTTCATTTATCATTCCAAACCCATAGCCATTGTGAATGCTTTATATAAGGGTTATTCAAATAAGGTTATATTTGTCTGGAAACTCTAGCACAAATGGCTACTGGTCCAAAGGGCATGAAATAAACCCTATGGCTCTAATATAAATAATGGTAATTCCAACTTAATGTAAATAATCAGTAAAAACCCATTAGAAAATTAAATATTTTATATATTATGTTGAATTCAATTTTAAGGACATAAGGGTATTGGTTTTTAGAAGCCTAAGTCTCAAAATTACTAAGGAAAATGAAGGAATTTATATAACCTATTATTAATGAACTTCAACATTTCAAATCAACATCAAAATAAAGCCTAAAACAATAACATAATAAAACTTAAGTTTAAACTAAATATCCCTTTGCTTGAGATAAATCAAAAATAAAATTGATAGATAACTCTAAATAATAATGAAGCTAAGACATACCCAAATCACACAACCTATTATATACACAGTAGATTGTTTGTTAAGACAACTAACTCTAGCTTTAGGTTAGGCATTACTTTTTACTTATTTTTGTTAGCTTTCAAAATTTCATAGTATGTGGAGGTGGTGCTTTTTGTTATTATTGAATATGATGTGCTTTATGATGATGCTTTCTATATGATATATGGTAGTAATTTAAATTTCTTTAGGTTAGGAGTGATTTGGATGCTTATTCCTAATTAGAACTTTTTGTGGGTAGTCATACTTATATAGGGCTAATATTAAAAGCGGATTAAAATTAATTAAAGTTTTATTTAATATATTTTTTACAGGTGCTTTTTCATCTTAGCCACCTTAATTATTAAAACATGGCCAAGATTACAGTTTGCAAAAATATGAGCAAATACTTAAGATTATGTGATGTGATGTGATTTAAAATTCTTATATAAACTACTTACTAACTTGAAAAGAGTATAGAATCATTTTCTCTCTTAAAATAATTTATAAAAAGAGTTTGAATGTTTAAAAAATAAGACATTTTCCTAAAAAAAAGTACTACGAAGCCAAAAAAGTAAAGAATTCCTTCAATGCAAAGTTCTTTTCTTTTGGAAGCCCTATTGAAGAATTAAATATGAAGCTTGAAGGAAGGAAATTAAATAAATATTACGCCCAATAAGAAGAAGAGAAGGATTGAAAATTCCTTATTTTCAAAAGACTTTTAAATTTTATAAGAGTATAATCAAGGTTATTATCTGTGGAGTCTGACCACCTTTACTTTTCAGTAGAACCGAGTTGTATTAAGTAACACTTGCCTCATAGACTTTTGACACTAAGCTTTACTTTATGATTGGTTTATTTATTTATTTATTATTGATTATGCTTAGAAAAATCCTACTTTTAATAGGTATCTTTCTTGCATGTGTCTATTCCTGAATATTTTGCTAGGCTCTTAGAAAATAAAAACATTTTATACTCCTAACAAAATAAAAAATGTTGAGATAACATAGAAAGATAATAACATTAGAAGTTAAGGCAGAGCTTATAAGTGGTTACATAAAGTTAATCAATGGTTATTTTCTTATTAAGCACCTCCCTGCCTATGTGTAAAACTAGACCACCTGACCAATATGGTTGTAGTTCTATCTTTAGAGAGTTATCTTCTTTTAGGATCAAATCTTTATTTTTTAAGCCTTATTTAAAACTTCAACATGTTTTTTCATAATTACATAAGAAGTCAACTGGTAGAATATTACAATTAGAGAAGCAAATTAAAAATAATTAAAATTTAATTACACTTAGCTTTTGATTATAATTCAATCGCTTCATAAGTCCAAGGCCACTAGAAAATTTTTTTAGAATGTTGGCCCTACATTCCAAAAACTTAAATACACAACAGTTTACCCATCCGTTTCTTAAAGAGATTGAATAGCAAAGATTTTAAATTATTTAGGTTGGTTTAGGTGGGCATTGTCACTCCTCAGACTGGAGTATTAGTCAAAAAAAATTGATGTAGAGAAGAGTTGTTATGTTGCATGTTTTACATTCTTGCAACTTGTTATTGTGTTTTTGATGATTTCAAATATTATTTGTTTTATATCATCCTCTAACACTTTTTGGAAGATTTTTTATTTTTTTTTTGCTCTAGTGTGTACTGAACATTTTCAGTGAAAATCAACCTCCAAGCCGATGAAACATCGAATAATGTCATGTTTTGTAAATTATAAGTTTTTAAATGAGAGAGAGTGGAATTGTAATTGAGTGAAAAATCACAACACACACTCGTTGGGAACACTTTTTGTAAACTATCGTGACGAGACGAATCCTGATCTCGTACGGATGATCATGTCAAATTACCCTGCGAAAGACAATGGATGCGAACAGGCGGGTAGAAATTTTTCTAAGTCGCTAATCGTCAGGAACGAATTTAATATACCCGCGCGATCCCGACTCTGCACGTCCCCCCCGGCCCCGGGGCGTCATGCCGGGTGAATTCGCACGGATTGCGCTTGCACTTTCTGCAGTATGAAAAATATGTTCGATGCCGGGACGAAGCTCTCTGTATGAAGACATGTACAAAATGGAAAATAATGGATTTCATCCCTGACAAAACTCTCGCTGTATGCGATCGGTACAGGACGAAATTAATTTTTTGATCCTTGGGATGAAATGCTCTATATAAAATCATCCCGAGATTGAAACTATTCGTCGCCAGGAGAGAGTTGAACCGACTTATCGTCAATTGTTTAGCGTCCTGTAGAATTTTGGGAACGCGACCTATGTAATGAACCGTTCGTATCGGGAAACGAAAACCAATAAATGGGTGTCGGTTCGGGACGATGAGCGTGGTATCGAACATGAGTGTCGCACGCAAATATACTTAGGATGTTTCAGACACTTTAAAGTAAATCTTCCAGCATGATCCAGCGATTCATACGGGATGATCCATGCATAGCAACAATGAAAAACTTTGCAGTTGTTTGTGGCAGGTTTGTGCTTGTCTTTTGTATATATAGTTTCAAGATTGAAGACATACCACCACAATCTTTTTTGTTCATCTGACTTCCGTGCCTATTGGAAGAAGAGTAAAGGGAGAGAGGGAGAGAGAGTCAGTCAAAGAAGGATTTGCTACCACTTGAGCTTGAAGGCTTTGGCATTGTGGTTCAAAGGTTAAGATTTTCGGCTAGCTTGTGAATTTGAGATTACTTTCGAACTTACTTTTTCTTTCTTCCTTCTAGATTTTCTTGGCAAGAGATCTGTCAATGGAGATCGGGCGGTTCGCTAGCGACACTTGGATTGAGTTGTGAAAAGGATGAAGGGTTCTCTGCCGCACACTAGGTGAGTGTGAAAAGACGTAAGGGTTGCTCTGTCCCACACTGAGAGCAGTGTGAAAAGATGAAGGTTCTCCTGCCAACACTAGGGAAATGTGTAAAAGGACGATTAGTTCTCTGCCAACACTAGGAAACGGTTGTAAAAGGACGACGAGTTCTCCATGCCGGCAGGCGCGGGTAGTGGTGAATAAGAGTGTGTTGTAAAGGCTTCTCCGCGCTTGCTGGTGGGTGGCAAAAGGAGAGACACTATTGATAATTAGTGCAATACTTAGAGGGGTGCCTCTAGGGAGTGGGGATGTAGGTCTGGTTTAGATCGACGCACTAATAAAGTCGGTGTGTCTGTTTTATTATTACAAGCTTTTTATTTTTCTGCTTTTAATTGTTGTGTTTTAAAATTTGTGGTTGAAAAAAATTTTTTATAAAATTGTCATTAAGTTTTAATTTTCGGTTAAAATTATCAAAATGAGGGAAAATTTTTAATATAATCCAATTCACCCCCGCTCTTGGTTAGCCTTGGGACATTAACTTAGGTTTTAACAAACCTATTCAACTAGACTCAACAATGGTATCAGAGCTTTGTTTCAAAATCATAAGTTTTAAACTACTTTGTCTTTGATTAACAGATAGATGGCTACATTTTGGAAACCGCGGAATACACTCTGAGGGTTACTAATAGTTAACTAGACCTCGCACTGTTTTGAGCAATATATCTTTTGATTTTGAAAAACACGCATGATCTGTATTGTTCTTACAGTCCTGTGAATTATGTATTGTGATCTTAGTCCAGGAAGGTTTATACAAAACCAACTAAGATTATGTTGATGGAAGGTTAGGGTAGACCCTTTTGCAATTGGACCTATAGAAGAAGCATGATAGGCTCAAACTAAAATGCTAAAATGTTTTAAAATAGCTTCTTTTTGTGCTTGTAAATTTGAAGACTAATTGCGAGGTTTCCACTTTGAGAAAGTGGAAAGGAGCATAGGGGTTATAGACTTTGTATAACCTTATGAGGGAGGCTAATGGGTTAAGCATGGCAAGACTTAATTATCTTGTTACAATATTATGAAATTGATTTCCACATGAAGACCAAATGAATCGCATTTCTGATTGTACACAAGATTCAACACAAATTGTCACGCGTCTTTGCATGCACTTGGTAAGGGAACTAACGATGATGCTGATGGATTATAGATTCTTTGTTGTTTACTCTACTGCTTATGATGCTGAAAAATTAACTAAATAATTATCGAGGTCTAAACGATTAATAAACATTTATTCTATCGATAATGCTTTCTTGTTCACAGTCATTGCTTACGGCACCGAGGGTTAGTTAAAGAAAGATTGATGCAGGTGAAGCCACGAAGGAGAAGAATATAAGCACTAAAAGTTGAAGATGTCTAAGAGTGAGACACTCATAACCTAAGGATGACAGATATATGTTTATTAATGGACTGACAATTCAGAAGTTTTCTGTATTTAGTAGGACAGTCAGAAGGACCCGACGGCATGCGTAATTAGTGAAGGTTTTAAACCAGAAAAATGAGCCCCAAAAGATATAGTTTTTTTCTAATGAAGTGATTTTGTTTTATGATGCAGGAACCTAGGTCATATCAAGATTGATTGCCACAAGAACTCAAAGCCACTACCAAACAGGAGAAGGTAGAGGAAATCGCAACTAAGAAGAAGGCAAGAAAGAAGTTGTCAAGAGCAGTTTTTAGGCAAAGCTCTAGCTTCAGATTCATCAGAGGACTAAAAAGGAAGAAGAAGTCACCTCTCTTTGCTGATGGAAAATAGTCTTGATAACAATTAGA
>NW_021319518.1:9441165-9467703 GCF_001605985.2 Dendrobium catenatum | reverse complement strand
CCCCCCCCCTCTCGGTAGCCTTGGGACATTAACTTAGGTTTAACAACCTATTCACTAGACTCAACAATTTATACACTTTTACACCTCTTTAGACTAGGCTTAAGTGAATTACCATATAGTGACTCAACATAGATCTAGGTTCTGAGGTAGACCATAAATCATAATTCCTCACCCTTTAGGAATATAATCCCAAATTTCTAATAAAATATCAACTCAGACATAAAATCTCTTCCTAAATGTTAAAGCCAACCAAAGGATAGACTAAAGCACTTTTTGAAGGTCTAGTGATGGGTGACATAGTGGAGTATACTTTTAAATTATAAAAATGCTTAAGGCTTTATCTTTCCAAAATAATGCTTAGGTTTTCTTTGATATAAAATAACAAACCCGACTTAATATATATATATATATATATATACATGCTGAATAAAGTAATAAAGTTATATAGTAAAGTTTGAATCCACGAGGAAGCATACTTTTAAGCAATCCTACTAAAATAAAATTATTTGTTGTAGAGATTCAATCACTGAATAAAAATAGCTAAATAATAAATAAAATATATAAATAAATTGTGTTAGATTGATGAATGTAAATTACATATCTTTCCTTATAAAATTCTTTTTTGTAATCTGATTCAGACCTTATGCATCCTTAGATCTGTGTCGAGCTTATAGAGGTCAAAGAATATCTGCTGACCTCCTATAATTATAACATCTCCTTAATAACCTAAAATATTTTACATCCTATGCTAAGTATGCAAACAAACTATTTCAATATTTTTAATATTGTTCTTATATTCCTCAATAGATGTTTTACGTCACACTATGTTTTTAATACATATATGACCATTATGTGCATTAAATAAATAGTAGGATGATATTAAAAACATCTTTTTACTTTAAAGCATCAAAATTTTCATTAGTACTTAATATGTTCTCTACATTATAAATCAAAAACTAGATAATTAGCCAAACATAAAAGAAAATATAAGAAAACTCATTTTTTACTGAAATCATAGAAGAACAAAAATATAAGAGAATGATGTCCTTAAGAAGGATCAATGTATCTCCTCTGCACTCCTTCATTAAAATAAGGAGTTGCTCAAACAAACAATGACTAATAACAATTTTAAGACCCTCTCTGATACTAATTAAAAGTTTAATGGAGAGTGTTAAGCCCTATTGAACTGTCCCTAAGCACACCAAGTGGGAGGGGTGAATTGGTTATTTACATGTTTCTCTTACACAAAGAAAATTTTTTTAAAAATTTTAATAACTTAAACTAAACAATTTGATCACCTGATGTGAATACTAATAAACTTAACTATAATTACAATGATGGTTATGATAATTTAATCTAATCAATCTAATATCAACCACAACTTCTTCAACATACAATTTTCAAGAAAATAAATTACAAAAAAATAAATGCAAAAAATAAAATTAGAATGTGTGCACTTGAATTTTATAGTGGTTAGATAAAATAATGACCTTTGTCTACTCCCTGGAGTCCTCCACTCCTGGTATTCCACTATCTCTTAGTGTCTCTCCTTTTGCCCCCGCATCAAGAGAAAGATGCCCATATAAAAATCACTTCCACCAGCCTAGTGAAATGGAGAATCATAGTCCTTTTCATCCTCTTGGCAAGGCACAGAACCTTGGATGCACTCTTCACCCTCCTAGGGAAGCTAGCAAACCTGGAAGTTTTTCATCCTCCAAGTGACATATAGAACCTTGCAATCATTTTTCAATCTCCTAGTGAAGGCAAAGAACCTTAAACTTTGGCATTGAAGTCTTTCTTCCTAGATAATCCCTAGAGATCCATTATTCCTTATAGATGAATCAAGGTGCATCTTGCTTGGATCGACCATGTGAAAACCCTCACACTACTTCTCCCTCTCCCAAAACTTACCTTCTTCTTCTCCACTCTCCAAGATCTCTCAATGCTCTCTCGTAGAATTCCTTCAAAAGCCAAAAGTCACCTCCTTAAAAAATAATTACAAAAAGCATTAAATATAAAGTCTTCAAAAATACTAAAATTTTAATTTTTCCAAAACTTGTCATATAATATGATTTATGATCTTATAGTATGATTAGTTCAAAAACTAGATAATGTCAAGTATGATGGAATAGTATCAAGACTAAATATTCAAAATTTGTATACTGATTGTATAATATGATCTGGATATCATATGGTATGATTAGTTCAATTTCCTTTTGATCCTACATGATTATTTTTGGGACGAATAAAAACTGACTATGCCTATTGTCTAGTATGATTGACATCGTACAATATAATTTGTACAAAAATCAAGGTTTCATCCAAGGTGATAACAAGGATGAACTATTTTTGTCTCTTCCTATAATATATTATGATCCATATTATAAAATATGATTAATCATATTAATTAAACCTTAAAATATATATATATATATATTAATTAAACCATGATTTGATTGTCTAATTACTTGGAATAAATTAAGTTTTTAAATATCATACTATATAAATGGCATCATACATGATAATTAGTTTAAAATACAAGAATTAAAATACTTGTTTAATTTTGATTGGATGTTAGATCTTTTGATTTAAACAGATTATACAGTACAATTTTAATCATATAGTATGGTTAGTTCAAAAATATTAATTACATAATTAGCCACTTTAAATCATTTTCATAATGATTGATCATACCGTATAATCTTAATCATATAATATTATTAGTTCAAAATTTTACAACTTATTTTTTCATTCCTCTATGTGTGCACAATTGCTAAATTACAAGTTTTGGATTCCAGGTTGCAACAATCTCCCCCTGTTGATGATGGAAAATATTTTTTTGCTGACTTAAAAAAAAACTTGTATTTTCTTATAATATCCTCCTCAACAAATGAGATATTTTTGAAAAAGGGAGGAAGTAAATTTTTTTAATTTTTTTCATTTTTCATTCATTTTTTTAATTTAAAATAAAAAAATACAAATGAAAACACAAACCATAAAGAAAAGAAAATTGATTACATAAAAAATCACAAACTATAATTAACCATCTTCTCCCCCTTTTTACATCACCAAAATGGAGAGAAAATATAAACAAAAAACATCAAAATAAATACTACAAGAAGGACTCCAACAAAACAAATAATCCTAGAAGTAGGATCCAAAATTAGGTGGTGGTGGAGGTGGTAGTAGTTATAAATAGTGGTGAATAGTATCAAATTGCTCATCAAACCATGCCATTTAAGTCTCATGTTATTGCTATTAAATGTGTCTATTGACCTGAGACACCAATCAATCAAAGTGTTGTAACAGTGCTATGTAGGAATAAGACAGGTATTCTGGTGCAAGTGCTAGTGTTGGGACTGGTTCTAAGGATGGAACTGATCCTGGTGCTAGTGTTGCGCAATCTCACCCTTTCTCATTAAATTCTTTCTCTTCATCAAGATGATCCCCTTAACGATAATGAAAGAAGACATGGAAAGATCCATTCAAGTAAAAAATAAGAAATTTTTCTACTGACGTATGATTCATAAGCTGATATTTTTGTCCAACACATAGATAATCAAGTAACCTAGTACTAAGTTATACTTATAGATGGTTGAGCGTGAGTGAAGGAAGGCGATGTTGTATAGATAAAAAATGATCATTCTGTATTCATCAAAAATATTTCCATACATAATTAAGTAGGTGACTATAGATAAGACAGGAGTGATATTTACCATATCTCTAACTTTTGGTAGAATAGAATTCTAGAGAACATGTTGAATGAAAAAAGCATTTGATTTAGTGATTGGAGAAGTGGTTGGTGTTAGTTTAGAGGATCATTCCTAATGGGTAGATTTATAGTGGTCCAGTCATAGTATCACCTAGAAGATAGGACATGGGATTGAACCCCATCAATGGATAGGTAGAGGTATTCAGCCAAATCTTATTAAATTATTTCTATGGGTCATTTATAGACATTTGAAGTCATGGAAGAGAAATCTAAAAATACTCATAGACTAACAAAAAATTCATAAAGTAGTTATGAATTAAAAGAAAAGGCTAGGGTGAGAAGTAATTGGAGTGTGCACATAGCAAAGAGTTGCATTACTCGATAACAAAGAATTGACTGGTCAAAAATGTAGGACAGGTTAATTTTGGGTTCCCTGTATTTGTGATGGGTAGGTTTTTCTTCCATTATTTGAAAGTGGTCATCAACAAGGTGATAGGAGGTGCTACCTTGGAGCAGTTGATGAGCTCGCTTCCCACCAACCATCAAGAAAATTGAAGGTATGAAAACAAGTTGAGAATAAGAATAGAAGGATGGAATGAGTGGAACTTTAGAAATTCCCCCTTATAGATTTTTAGTAGATCATATATTATGATCAAGGTTCATATAATATGATTAAAAGAATTCAAAATGTCTAGATGATCTGTCATAAAAAGTGGTCAAATTATATAATACGATCAACATCGTACTGGATAATCTTCATTAAAAATGATCATCAGAGGCATCATTGGTAAGACCTTTCAATAAAAGGCTCATACAGTACAAACAAGTGTTCATATAGTACGATGATATTTCAAAAATCATATATGATTTAATTAATTTTAATGGTAAAAGACATGTGGATCATATAGTAAGAAGAGGTGGATTATATACTATGATCATCAATAATTGTTAAGATCTTAGCCATTAAAATCATAAATGTAAGGATGTGCTAAGTTGTGTATATCGTACAGTACAAATAAGGTTTGTACAGTATGATGTGAACATTTTTTCAAATATTTTTTTTATATATTTTATTTATTTTGTAATAGGTGGTGTGAGGTGATAAGAGAATATACATTAATAAGCAAAAAACACTAAACATTTAATAAACATAAAAAAATACAAAAACACACAAAATTCATAAAATCTCAAGCTATTAATTTCTTCATTTCTTTAATCAGACATGATTGTCAATGACACCTAGTCTTGTCCTTAATGTGCTAAAGGTGTCATAATTTAAGGGCCTTATGAAGATGTATGCCAATTGATTTTCAATTGCTATATGTTTCAACTCAATATCTACCTTAGCAACATGACCTCTAAAGAAGTGGTGCCTGATGTATATATACTTAGTACGTGAGTGTTTCATAGGATTCTTAAATATGCATATGTCACTTGTATTGTCTCACATAATTTGAATAGTGTACCCACAGAGACCAAGGTTAAGGATTTATTACATTAGCAATAAGACTTGAGCAACACAACTTTCTACAATAATGTATTCTACATTTAAAGTGGATAGAGCCATAGAGTTTTATTTTATACTAAACCAAGAATTCAATTATTAACCTATGAAATGATAGGTTATAGAGGTGTTTTTTCTAAAAATATTACATCCTACAAAGTCTAAGTATAAATATCCAATGATTTCAAATGAGGGGCAATGTTTAGGTTACCATATACCTCAATTTTGGGTGCCTAGAAGATATGTAAGGATTATGTTAATAACTTTCATGTGTGATTCTCTAGGATCTTTTTGAAATCTAGCACTAAGATAGGCACTAAAAATAATGTTAGATCTGTGAATAATCAAACATAAAAGTGATCCTATTGGCTCTCCTGGTGAGACAAAGAACCTTGGAAGCTCTTTTCACCCTCCTAGTGAAGCCAGCAAACCTGTAAGCTCACCCTCTTGGTGAAGACAGAGTATCTTGCAATATTTTTTCACCCTCCTGTTAAAGGCAGAGAACTCTGGACTTTAACCTTAAACCTTTCATCTAAGAGCAGCCCCAGAGATCCACAGAACCCTATGGAGGAATCAATGTGCAGCTTTCTTGGAGAAACTACGCTAAAACACACAAACTACTTCTCTCTCTCACAAAACTCACCTTGTCCTTATCCACTTTCATAGAATTTCTTCAACAAACAAAAGTCGCTTCATTGAAAATTAATTAAGGAAAGCTTTAAATATTATGTCTTCAAAAATCATAAATTTTTAATTCAACTAAAACTAATCCTACGGTACAATCTATAATCATATAGCACGATTAGTTCAAAAACTTCATAACATCCAGTATGATGGAATAGTCCCAGGATGAAATATTCAAATTCTTTATACTGATTGTATAGTACTATCTGGAGATCATACAGTATAATTTAGAGATCATACAATATGATTAGTTAAATTTCCTCTTAATCATACAAGATAATTTTGAGATGATTGAAAATTATCTCTAATCTAGTATGATTAACAAAGTATTGTATGATTAGTACAAAAATCAAGGTTTTATCTAAGATGATCACAAGGATGAACTATTTTTAACACTACTTATTATACAGTATAATCCATATCATATAGTATGATCGATCAAATTATTTAAACCTTTTTTTATTTACTAATCATGGGGATTAAATTAAGAAGTTTTCAAATATCATATTAAATGAAAGGCGTTGTATAGGGGCATCAGTTCTAAATACAAAAACAAAATACTTTCTTAATTTTAATTAGCGAATAAGGTTTTTTATTTAATAAATCATACAGTACGATATTAATCATATAGGATGATTAGTTTTATGACATTAATCATAGAACGAGCCATTTTAAATTTTTTTAATGCTAATAGATGGTACGGTATGATCTTAATCATATAGTATGATTAATTCAAATTTTTAAAACTTATTTTCTCACTCCTTTATATGTTTGTGTGCACAGTCACCAACATAACATACACCTTTCACATGAATTTGACACACAAAAATAAAATTTAATAATAATAATTAGACTCTTATCAACCATATTCATATTCTACCCAAACTTGAGCCCTTAGTCTTCTCGCATGGAGTATGATGTACTTGAAATATTAGTACAAACAAAAAATGTGTAATATAAAAAAGTATGAGAAATGAAAAGTACAATCAATAATTTGTTATCATAAAAAAATAAGCTTAAGATCCTGGATTGCAATAGATTAAATACTACAATGATTGTATCAAGTACTTCCCTAAACTCTCTTAGTTCTCACCATATGAGAGATTCAGGGTACTTTAAAATATAGTGAAATTAAAAAAGTGACCGAACTCCATTACAAACATACCATAATAACTATTTATAGGAAAATATAAAGTAGAAAATTGGTGCTCTTATGGTTGAAAGGTCAGCACCACTATGCCCAACAAATAAACTAATGTAGAAGTGCTATTATTTTGGTTCCGCCAGGGTGCTTAATGACTTAGATTACTTACTTAGTGAGCAGACACTTTGTTTCACTCATAGTTCATATCCTTTGGAAGTTACAATTGTTACACCGTGATGCTGCTGACTTTTAAACACTATAGCACAAGAATGGCAAAATTGGTGACAATGCAACGCTTAAAGACAGAGAGCATGACACTACAAAGCTGATCATTTTGCAACCACAATGCTATCAAATAGGGAATTTGGCACCACTATATAAATGTTATAGTGCTTCAACATTTCCTATGATGGTTCTGTATAGTTGATTTCTTCGATGCTGCAATGCTGGATGAGACTTAGAAATTTGTGCCTTTTTGTATTTTTATTGCACAACACAACTAATATAACACATTTTTACTAAAAATATGTCACATATAATTATACTTTATTTACCCTTATCAAATTCTCACTAGCTTAAACTCTTGCTTATCCTTAAGCAAATAAAAATATTATAAATCTAATTAAATGATTAACCAAAGTAAAAAATGGACAATTTAAAATTACTAAAATTTAGGATAATATAACACAATCTAGAAGTAGTTAAATTGAACAAGATTATAATCTTAGTTTGAAAAAACTACTAATAATTATAAAAAAAATTCATCATTACTATTGCATAATTTGAATTCACAAGTTATGGATTTTATTATAATTTTTTTAATTTTAAAGTGAATAATATGGTTTAATGATTAGATTTTTTAGTAGTTAAAATTGTAACTTTCATTAGTTCACCATCATTTGAACTAATTTTTTTTATTTTATCCTTTATGAATTTAAGTATATGATTGTAATCGGATTCTTAGTTTTTGACTGGTACTAATTTTTTAATGTACTCATCTTTTATGTTTCTTCTATTTGAGAATTATTTTCATAGTTCCTTTTCTTTATGGAGTACAAAGTTAATATTTTGAATATTAGTTTTTGCTTCAAACCCTTTTACAATCTTAATGAATTTAATGTATAGATTTAATAAGATAACAAATTCTAAATTTATGTTACTTATGATTTCTAATTTTAATCTACTCATATCAAATATTTAATTCTAATTATTCATCTTTATCTCAAAAATTAATTCATAAAGGTATAACTTATAATTTTAAATTAAAGTAATAACTTAAATATTCCAAGTCTGTTAATTATTAGTTTTGTCACTCTATGAAGTATAAATAATGTTCATTTGAACTAGAATCAAGGATTTTAAGATTATCCTAATTTTATATAACTTTTCATTATTATTTTTTACTATGGTTAATTAAATAGTTAGAATACAAAAATTTATTGTAAGCATGAGGGGAATTTAAATAAAATGTAAATAAAAGAAACACAAATAATAATTAACACTATGCATGCATTCATATAAATGATGAAATGTGCATAAAACATGTCATAATATAACATAACATAACACATGGTACAAGATAAATAGTGTTGTTGGCACCATACAAAGCATGTTGGCTTCAAAAGCCAAAACAATAAGTCATGCTCCCACTACACATACTAATTACTTACATAAGTATATTTACTTCAAAATGATATGAAGTAAAACCAATATACAAACACAAATTCTCTCTTCCTCCAAATTCAAGACTTCCTTATTCATGTAATAAAATGGTTTCAATCTATGACCATTGACCTTGAAAATGTGAAAAGCTTTCTTATCTTGAATGCTGATGGCACCATTGAGATATTTTCTAATAACAGAATATGGGCCAACCATCCAAATTTATGTTTTCTATGGAAAAACTTCTTATGTAATCAAGCAATAGGACACCTTCATAAGAATTAAATTCATAATCTAAAACTTCATAATTATACCTTTCCTTCTTATCTTCCTTGTATCTTCTTGTATCCTCATGAACTTCACCATTAAACTTATGATGTTTATTAGTGATAGCAAAACTCTTCAAGTTGAAAAGAGAAAAGGAATCTTCATTTTTTCAAATGATCTTCACTTCTAATCCTAGAAGAGGAATGTATTTGCTTTGTTCGACCCATTACATTCATTGAATTTTAAAGAAGAAGAAGATTTCTATACCAATAAACTAACAAGGATTAAAAATTAAACTTCCAACATGATATTTTAATAATTTCTAAGTGAGAGGAAGTTTTCAAATTTGAATTTTTAAACCACAAAGTCCCAACTCAATGGTTTGGTGCTAAAGGTAGTGCATCAGTGCTCACTCATCCCTCGAGGTTTTTTTAAGCAAACTAAAGATAATTAAAAAAAATAACAATCCCTACTTATCAAAGCTAAAGTATAAACTCGGTTACCTCCCTTAAAGTGCTAAGTTTTAAAGTCTTCAGCCAGAATTAATAATATACTAAACCTAATTTTGAGTTGCTTCCCATGCAAAACTAAAATTATAGTCTTCAGTCAGACTTGCCTAGATTTTCCAATTTGGTTAGGGTATATTGGTTCCATTCCTCAAATGGCTTCCATTAAGATATGTATTTTTTATATCGAATTAACTACAATATTACTAAGTAATTATCTAAGAGGTCTACTACTAACTAAAATTACAAGCTGGCTTTATTAGATTTAAAAAATTTTAAAGAAGCGTCGTGTCTTTATATTGATTTTCTAAGTACATCCTTTAATGATAAATTTTTATTTCCAAATTAATTTCTTAAAATTAATCCTAAACAATATGCAAGTCTAGAAATTAACATTAGGTTTTTTAGAATTGTTCCAATTTACTCCTAGATTATTCTTTCCATTATTCCATTAATTATGACTACTCATATTATTTAACCAATTAAAATTAAGATGGCTCCTCTAACAAGGATTATAAGTATTAGAATAGGGACTATTTTGTCTTCCAATTGCATTAATATTTTTAATCCCTTGTATATTATTATCTTCAATTGAATTTTGATCTCCTTAGGATTCAATTCCTATTATTGAATTTATTACTATTATATTAAACTTCTTAGAAATTTCTACAATTTGTTTAGTCAAGATTGATAAAGCATCTGATTCACAAATTCCTACATTTTTGGGAACTTAACCATTCAACAAGCCACTAGAAATTATTAGTAGCCATTTTCTCTATTAATTCATTTGTTCCTTAAATGGCTGAGACATTAATGATCCTTCAACTGCAACATCAATTATAGCTCTAAAATATCTAACTAATCCATTATAAAATATTTGAATAATCAACCAATCAAAAATTATATGATGTGAGTATTTTCTAAGTATTTACTTAAATCTTTCCTAACTTTCATAATTAGAACTCATTCAAAATGAGTAATATAAGTTATGTCATTCTAAATTTTGGCATATTTTGAAGGTGAAAAATACGTAGCAAGAAACTTATGAGCTAAATCATTCCATGTAGATATAGAGCTTGGGGGTAAAGAATTCAACCACATTTTAGCTTAATAACTTAGGGAAAAGAAAAAAAATGTAATTCTAATAGCATCATCACTAACAACATTAAAATTAAATATTACGCAAATTTCTAAGAAGCTCGCTAAATATAAATTTGGATCTTCTAAAGGAGTTCCCCCAAATTGAGAGTTTTGAACCATTTAAATAATAAATAGTTTTAATTAAAAATTATTAGCTTGGATTATAGGTATAATTATGCTCCAAAGAATTCTATCTACTAAAGGGTTTGTATAATACTTAAGAAGTGTAGGTGATTTTACTCTAACTCAAGTTTAGTCTTTTTCTAAATCTTTTGTGTTTTCTAAATTTTAGAAAGGGTTCTCTAGATTTCAGGATGAAATAGCAAAAGTTCCTTTCTATGGCTATAAAACATACAACCAAGAAGAAATAAAAGGTACAATTAGTGATTAAATAAAATTATATATTAACAATATCATTAAAGTTTTATAAAAAGCAAAATACTTCACCTTTAACGATGCCAAAAACTTCATGGGGGTGATATAGTGGAGTGTAATTTTGAATTATAAAAAAGATTAAGGCTATATCTCCCCTAAAAAATGTTTAGGTTTTCTTTGATATAAAATAATAAACCCTATTTTATATATGTGAGTATACATACCAAAACAAGAAATAAAGTAATATAGTAGAGTGTCAAACCTATTAGGAAGTATACAGCAATCAACTATTATTATTTACTCAAATTATAAAAGTATCCTACTTAAATAAAATTATTTGTGTATGATTCAATATCTGAATAAAAATAGATAAAAAAATTATTACATTATATAAATAAAGTATTTTGGACCGATGAATGTAAATTACATATCTTTCCGAATGAAATTTTTATTTGTAATGTGATTAAGAGCATATACATACCAAGATCTTTGTCAAGCTTGCAGGGGTGAAAAGGATATTTATTGACCTCCTATAGTTACATCATCTTCTTAAGACCCTAGCATATTTTACATCTTATGTCTAGGTATGCATACATACTTATTTAATATTCTTAATTGTTTATGCATTCCTGCATCGAGGCTATACATCACACTATGTTTTAATAACATATATGGCCACTATATGCATTAAACAAAGAGTTGGATAATATTAAAAACATATTTAACTTTAGGGAAAAATACTTTTCATTATTCCTTAATATGTTCTCTACATCATTAATCTAAAATAATAGAATTATCTTAATAAAGAAGAAAAGATAAGCAAACTCATTTGCATTGAAATTATAGAAGAACAAAAATACATGAGAACGATATAGCCAAGAAGGATCAATGTATCTCCTTTACACTCCTTCCTTAATATATGGAGCTGCTCAAATAAACAAGGACTAAATACTCTAATGATTATTTCAAGTACTTTCCTAAATTCCCTTAAATGTAACCCTAAAAGAGATGTAGATAAGTACTATAAAATGTACAAAAATTAGACAAGTGATTGAACTCCCTTACAAATATAACACAATGATTATTTATAGGAAAACATAAAGTAGGCAACTGACACTATAGCTCTTTAAAGGTTGGCATTGCTATGCCCATAAATGAACTAATGACAATGTGAAATTGTTTTGGTTTCACCATGGCACTTGCTCACATTGATCAGTTACTTAGTGAAAAGTCGTGTCATTTTGCTAACAGGTTGTGTCCTTTAGAAGTTACATTGCTGCGTCAAATGTTATGGGGCCAGAACGGTAATTTTGGCACCAAGGCATGATAGATTATAAAAATTTGTTGCTTGAAGATATAGAGCATAATGTTGCAAAGCTGATCATTCACATGTCACGGTCCTGTCTAAAAAAGAAGTTGGTGCCACCATGACAATGTTGTGACGCTCCAGCAATTACTTTGATAGCACTGCGACATTGATTTGTCCAACATTGTGGCACTAGATAAGACATAGAATTTTATTCCTTTTTGTATTTTTTCCACACTACACAACTAAATTAAATAATTTCCACCAAAAATATAATACTTTATTTACACTTATCAAGGTCTCAGAATCCTAGTGATGCCTACCTTTGATCATTTAGCCTATAAAAATAAATGTTCAACATTGAAACAATCCCCTTTAAAACTTCCAAAACCTCTTATCCTTGACTTGATGTTTAAAATCTAAGAAAATATTTTCTACTACTTTAATAAAGAGTATTCTTAGGAGATTCACCTCCCTAGGGATATAATTAATCATAAAGGCTTGCCTTTGTGGGGAACTCGTAATTCCATATTAAAATAAACCTAATTTTATTTTCATAAGATGTGAGAAAAATTTTTGAGAATGTAGATAATTTCTTAGAACTCAATTTTGTATTCAAATACCTCAATATAATGTCATGATCACCCTTTGGGATGATATGATATCCTCTTTGAAGTAATTGTTAATATAAATAAGGATTTTGTAAAACCAATTTTTGCATCCAAATTTCATCCTAGAAAGTCATATTTACCTTTCGAGGTGATATGATATTCTCCCTATTATATTTGTTTATAAAAATGTTAATTTTTTAAAAATTCATTTTCATCTTTAAATACTATTCTAGAATAAAATATTTGCCTTTTGATATAGTATGTTTTTTTATATATATATTTAACTATAGAAATAAAAATATTTTACAACACTATTTGGCCTTTGAATCCATTATAGAATATTTTGTTCATCTCTTGAGATGGTATAACATTCTAAATGACGTGTTCAATCATAAAAATAGGAGCACCCCGAATTTGCCCAAACTATATTCTATTTTCCCACACAGTTTTTTGGTATTCAAATGGGAAAGGTTCCTCTCTCCAACTTTAGTCGTGGCAAATATTTTGCAACAGTATTATACATATACTTGTCATAATTAGAAAATACCCTACACATGTTGGTTAATTCACTCATTTCTTCCTAGGGTAGTTCTGATTAACCTCTAAAAAAAATGTAAGAGTGATTAGTGAGGGAGTTTTCTATTAAGAATGAGGCTTACCAAGTTACTAAAAAGAAAAGAGCAATGCTAAGCTTCATCAATTTCAAGAACCTCATTTTTGATGAAAAACTAATAGGTTGTGACATGAAATCTAGAGAACCACATAAAAAAATTCAAATTTTAATTAAACAAAACTAAAATTTCTTCAAAAACAACTTTCCAATCTTATTGGTATATGTTACAATTACATCCTATTGTAACTTGATGAGTACAATGAGAATTTAAAATATGCATTCAAATTAATTTCAAAAATTTGTCAGAAGTAATTTTTTTTCATAAGGACTTATTGAAGGATATCTTTTAATCATAAACAATAACAAACAAACTGATCTTCTCCATTAAAAAGAATATAATTATTGAGGAAATTGATTGTAGAAACATAATTAAATTTTGAATGGGTCTCCATAATATTGTGTTGTATGTTAATAGAAATAAGATAGTTGATCGAAATGCTAATGGCCAGATGGTTAAGCCCCTAGTTGAGATTGCCATGGGGTCAGGGTCTCACTCCCTTATCCCTAAAAAGAAGTTTGTCATTACCCTTATACCCAATACACCTCTAGCTTAGAATTCTAGAATGATTAGATCGTTATTATCTCAATTATATGGCTCTTTGCTCCCCTCATCGAATTCTAGTCAAGCATTTGGCTAGGATAGCATCAGATCACTGCCCTATCCTACTCAACCTCTTTGAATGTAAAGCTGAATTCAAAAAATTGATACGTTTTGAAGACATCTGGATTTCAAATCCAGCCTCTTTTGCATTGGTTAAGAAAGTTTGGAAGAAGCATACTGCTGGAGATCATAGTCAAATCCTAAATCTGAAAATGAGAAAAACTTTGAAAGCTCTTTTTTCCTAGAATAAGTAGAATAACAGAAGTCTGAATAACTCTAAAGAGACTATCCTAGGAGATATCGTGGAATTACAAGAAAGAGAATGCAAAGACGGATTCTTATCAGAAGATGATTCTTAGCTCCTTAAATCCAAAGTTTCTGAATATAATTCTATTTTAGACAAAATCAACACTTGGTGGAGACAAAGAGTTAAAATCTAATGGGCAACACAAGTTGATAGCAATACAAAATTCTTTCACACTTTTGCAAGTGCTAGGAAGAATGCAAACTTCATCAATTCTATTATTAACAACAATGGCCAGCTGGTTGAAGACCAACACCTAATTGAAGACTCTTTTGTAAGCTTTTTTGAAAATAAATGGAGAGACAAGATTTGCAACTTGGATGGTTGGCCCAATCCAATATCTCAACTGAATGAAGAAGACGCTTTCAGCCTTAATACAAAATTCAGCTTCTCGAAATTGGAAGCTGTTTTTATACAATCAGACAATTTCACAGCACCTGGACTTGATGGCATCACCTACTCTTTCTTTAAGGCATATTGGGACATTGTAAAGACAATTCTTTGGAATACTCTAAACCAGTTTTTCAAAACTGGGATCATGAATTATAATTGGAAAGATACTATTGTGGTACTCATCCCCAAGGTACCCAATCCTAAAACTCCATCTAACTATAGACCAATTAGTCTTTGTAATGTGATTTATAAGATTGCTGTCAAAATTATAGTCAATAGACTATCTTCCATCATGCCTAAAATCATAAGAACAAGCAGCTTTTCTGAAAAATAGATCCATGTCGGATCATATCCTAGTTGCACATAAAATTTTTCACAAATTCAGATTTTCTAAAGCCTCTAAGGGATTGGTTTCCTTTAAATATGATATGGAGCAAGCTTTTGATTCAATGGGTTGGCCAACATTGGAAAAACCTTTGCTATATTTCGGATTTCCCCAAACTATATCCAATATGATTCTTGAATGTGTCAAGAACCCCAAATTCTCTATTTTAATTAATGGGAATTATTCTAGATGGATTGAATCCAAATGTGGGTTTCAACAAGGATACCCCCTATCCCCTTTCATGCTTATTCTTTGTGTTCAACTTATTACTAATGCTTTTTATCAAAATGGAGAAAGTATTGGTGTTCGGATCAACAAAAATAGCCCAAAAATCTCCCATTTGCTTTTTGCTGATGACATCATAGTTTTTTCTCAAGCCAATATATCTTCTGTTAAAACGACTAAGAAAATTATGGAAACTTTCTGCTCTTGAACGAGCCTTAACATCAATGAAGACAAATCCTATATTCTGTTTGGTAAACATGTTAGAAGAGGGAAGAAAAAACTCATATAAAGGATTGTGAGAATGAAGGCAGTCAAAGAACTTTTTTATCTGGGTTTGAAAATTGTTTTGAGAAGACTTATTGGTGAGGACTTTCAATGCATTATTGATAAAGCCATTAAAATGTCCAATATATGGGGTTATAAACTCATCTCTTTGACTGTAAGGATTCATTTGGCTAGAACTGTACTGCTATCCTACTCAATCAATCATTGTACACATTCATTGGTTCTTAAAAATGTTCTTGGTCTTTTAGACAAAATCTGTAGGAATATGATATGGAACAAGTCTAATGGTGAATCTGGCTTACACTATGTAAACTGGGATACTTTGTGCTTACCGATTGATATGGGAGGAAGAGGTCTACATTCTTGCATTGATAAAGCTAGCACACTTAGAGCCAAACTTGCTTGGAGATACAATCAAGAAGAAGAATCTATTCTACACAAATTTTTGTTTCCAAAATATGGTCATATTTTTTGTAACAGATTCCAAAATACTTTAAGTTCTGTTGCCTGGAAAATAATCAAAGACGAAGGTGCTTTGCTGAAGCCAATTGTGAGATGGGAGATAGCTAACGGAAGTCTTACAAATGTTTTCAATGATATTTGGATACTGGATAAAAGATTAGACAAATGGCCTACATTTGTTAATTCTTTACTTCCTGAAGATACCAATGTGGATAAATTTGCCTCTAGAAACTCATGGAATTTTGCTGAACTTAATGCTTACTTTGGCAAAGAATTTGTGGATCTGATTTTTCAAACTCCCATCAACTCTGATCTCCAAGCCGACAAATTGGATCTTATGTATAAATTCTCTGGAAAATCTATTTCCAAATTAGCTTTTGAAGATTCACTCCAAGAATCCAATCATGTTACTTATTGGAAATGGATTAAAAGAGACAAACTACTTCCACGTGTTGAAGGTTTTTGGTGGAGATTGTTCAACAAAGCAATACCAACCTTTGATTTTCTTTGCAATAGAAGATTACTTATGCATAATGGTTGACCTAGGAACTGTAATATGCATGAAGATGTTGAACATGTTGTTTTCAAATGTTCTAAACTGTTAAGCATTTTTCAAATTCTGGAAAAATATGGCTTCCTTATTCCTTCATTCAATTCTATGGAGGATTGCTTGGCTTGGATTTCTATCCAAATTTTCTAGACTATCAATTTGTATTGCAATGTAATCTACTTCTCTTGGAAAGGAAGGAACCAACTGGTTCATTAAGGAAAGGATTATTCATCACTGTTTATAGCTTCTAAAGCTATCTGCCTAGCTTCTTTCTCTGCTATCAATCATGGCTTTAAATTGAGCAAATGGGTTGCTAACCAGCATCACCTACTGTTGAATAACCATTGGCATCCCCCACCACTCGACTAGATAAAGGTTAATGTAGATGCTTCCTTATTAAAAACTAACAAAGGAGGAATTGAAGGTGTTTTCCGAGATCGTAAAGGCCTTTTCCTGTTGGCTTTTGGACAATCCTGTACTCATTGGGATATTTCAAGACTTGAACTTCTAGCTATCCAAGCTATCAAAGGAGTCATCAAAGATTGGAAGCACAACTACAATGGTATTATAATTGAAAGTGACAATTACAACATCATTAAGCTCCTTCAATCAGTCCAATTCAGAGGTAATAATATTTTGGAATTTGATTTTTCTGATTTCAATAACATTATCTTTAATTGTATTGATAGAAATTGCAATAAATTAGTGAATCTATGTGCTAATTATGCAATCTTTAGTTCCTTTATTTGGGAAGACTTAATGCTTCATAAGATTCCTTCCTTTTTTATTTCTACACTAAAGGAAGAATCTGTGGGCATTGGATAGTTTTTCTTTTTCCTTTTCTTTTAATAAATTTTAATGCATTGATTGCATTTTCCTCAAAAAAAAAATACACCTCTAGCTAGGGAGCATAAAAACTAAACTCCATAGTTACTTCTGAGTCTAAAATTCAAGTAGTGTTTGAAGTTGGCTCAACTTTTGCCATCCCTTTCACAAGTACAACAAAGAAGAGGAACTATAACAAGAGATTTAGGAGAAAGATTGCTAAGGAAAGAATGGTTGTTTAACTAAAAACCTCACTGTAAGTTAAATCAGAGGACATGAAGGAGGTCCCTATTCCTCCCACATCTCTTCTCCTTGGTAGAATTCGCTTTAAAGCCCTTTCAGCTATTAAAGTGATGGAGGATGTATGTTGGATAACATGATCTCCAACTCACCCTTTGTATTATTATATGAAAAAAAATGATGATGAAAAAATAGAGAAATAAAATAATATTATGAGAAATATCATTCATACTTGTGCTGCCCAGATGGGGAGACAAAGGAAGAGTGTCTAGGCCATATGAAGGGAATGATATTCCTACAGTTGGCTAAAGAAATTTTAAGGAAGAAAGTGTTGAAATGAAAATTATGAATCCTGAAAATATTGAATCCTTACTCTTCTAAAAGCATTAAGAAGTATGCTAAGTAGCTAGTTACATCTATTTTTCTATATGGATATTATTTGGTTCGTAGACATCCATCAGCTAGTTAAAAGGTGATAGTTTTGGTAGATTTAATTAAAAGCTACTATCAAAGTGGCAAACCATTGTTATATCCTATGAAATCTTATAAACCCTCTACCATTCTAGCCATTGCAATAAGTAAGAATGGATATGTATATATAAAAAGAGATTTATCTCTCCTTGAAAGGAATTTATCTCAGCCAAAGTCATTAGAATAAAAAATTAATAATCACCAATATTAAGGCCCCCTATCTCGGTTTATGATCCATCCATCTTGTTAGATGGTACTAGGACACATTCTTGTAACTTACTGCCATCTGTGAAATGGAAGTACAATGATTCATTGTGGGTGTCACCCCAAAGAGGAAGATGGATTAGAAATTAAGATAGAAGAAAAAGACCTAATGGCCAATAAGTTTGTTGATGAGATCTTTGAAGAATGTAACAAACATTTACAAATTAAAAATTGAAAGAATAAAAGAAAAGCTGATAGTGAAAGAACTTTAGATGATAAAGGGGGATAAAGAATTTCTCACCTTTGATCCCATGTGTGTTGCGGGAAAGCCCATAGGTGATGTAGTTCAGGAAATAAAAGATATTTTAAAATATAAGAAGGAAGAGATGATTGAGGCATTTTATCCTGAGTAATATGACATCTTGATAAACTATGATGAGGAAGATTTGATAGGCACCGATGTATTTACTGTAGATAGCAATGCATCTTCGTTAAAGATTAATAATCCTAATATACAACATAAAGAAGAATTAGATGAGCCAGTTAGAAGAGATCCAACTCCAAATATTTTAAACAAATTAAGACATAAGGATTAGTACATTAATGGGTTGGAAAGGAGGATAGAGGAGATGATGATAAAGATGTTAGAAATGCAAAGTCAGATATTGAAGACACATCCAGTTCATAATAACTATCATTAGCGAATAATTCTTATTTTAGATAAATAAATACTATATTGAAATAAAATGGTGCTGAGAAAAAGTACATAGTCTTCTCATAGTGAAAAGGATATCATATAGTTGATTAAGAACAATATAAGGGAGGCCTTAGCCGAATCGTAAGGGACTTCATCTACTCCAAATCATAGATCCTATCCATGGGAATTTAATTTAGTTCCATATTTGAAAAGGTTTATGCCACCTCCCTTCAAGATTTTTAGTGGTATAGAAAATCCAAGGCAGCATTTTGCCCACTTTCATGATAGTTATTGTAATGTCAGGTATTGATGCTCTCCAATTTAGACAATTTATGAGCAGCCATTCTGGCATAGAATTTGAGTGGTATATTGATATACCCAGTAGGTCAATCAAAACCTTCAGTGAATTAGAAAGTTTTATTCTTAAAAGATTTGTTGGGACTCAAAATTACATCACTTTACGAAATACTATGGTTGAAAAGTAAAAGCCAGGTGAGTATCTAGTGGATTACATTTTTAGATGGAGAAATTTGTCCATGGAATGTTAACCACATATACAAGAATATTATGTAATAGAGATTTTTTTCAAAGAATATTCAAGGACCAATTGTATTATTTTGAAAGGATTTACCATCAGTGCATTTAAGAAGTTACTTAATAAGGAAAACATATTACAAGAAGAAGCTTCTAGTTTTCCATTCCTAAAAGATCAGTCTTAAGAGAGAAAACTTGTTAAACCTCAGAAAGTATTTAACAAGAAGTCAATATTGATGTTAGATATTGATAAGGGTAAGCAACCAATAAAAACTTAGTAAGAAAACATTTCATCTCAACTACTTCGGGTAACTTCTTATCTTTCTATAGATCCTTTTTTATCATATTTTAAGGATAAGATTAATAAAGTCTATCCATATAAAAGAGAGCCAATTAGAAAAAAAAATAAAAAATATTCTTAAAAAAATAGACATCAAGTTGCTAGAGGCCAAGAAGTCAGAAGAGGCATGACCCTAATATTTTCCCTTATCATCGCATGCTAGGCCACATAATCGAAGACTATATAAGAATGACTGAAAAAAAAAAAATTTAAGCAAGGAAATGTGATCATTCCAGCAGAGTACCTTGTCGATCAGAACTAGGGGTTTGTAGAGGTCATTTCATGTAAAAATTCTAACTCTTCTCTTTCCTTACTTGAAGATGGATGGGATAATTCTTTGTCTTGTTCTTCTAAAAAGGTTATTGACAAATCTTTTCAACTTTCTCATTAGTTTCTGATGAAAACTTGGGGATCAATTTTGGAGGTTGAGCTACAGGCATCACAAGATGATGTTGGGATGATTTTCTCTCCAATAATTTTAGGAATTACTATAAATAAAAATTAAAAGAAAAAGTGTGATGTAAATCTTAAGAGGAAAGCATAGTTGAAAAGAAATATATTCATATGGTGGATGGTGGGTTGAAATCCTTGTCCCCATTATCATTATATTACTTTTACTTTGTTCCATTGAGAATAAATGGCCATAAAAAATGAAAAGACCTTCTTATTACATCTTGATGGTTAGTGAAGAAAAAGAAATAGAAACTTAAAATAATAATATTCTTAATGATAATCTTAATCTTATAGTGATTAGTAAAAATTTTTTGAAATCTAACAAACTAATGATAATGTTTATTGAGCATAATGAACCTAAGGTTTTATCAAACCATTATGCTCTTAAAATTAACATTCAATGGAGTCATGCCATGTTAGAATTTTCTAATTTAAATGCCTCATCAAATAATTACACCACATCACCTATGTGTAGTGTAGGCCCTACGATAATTTGTCATCCTAAATAAGTTGTGGATTTTTAACTTCGTAGTAGTAAGGAATTGCCACTTAGGCTGACAACTAATGAGAAAGAAAAAACATCATATCCCATGATCAAATTCACTCCTCAAATCAACAATCAAATCCTTCCTTGGGTGCACTAGGTCCAATTCCTATTATTCTAAATGTTAATTATAATTTCTTAGCTAATCCTAGGAAGTTTCCAGCTTGGCTAAGACTTTATGATGCCCTCATTCTTTCAAAAGAAAAGAGGGAGTCTCTAATCAAAGAACTTCTCGATGTGATGTTTTATCTTGATTACTTATCTTCAATCTTAGAAGATGAAGTTGTATACTTTAAGGTAGTTCCAAGAGTAATCTTTTTCTTATGTGGATTGACTTCTAGGAATTGATGATCATAATAGCATATTGAACTTTTCTATAAATGTGGGAAATTTCATGTTATCCAAGGGTCCTTATTAATCTGGGTGTATTAGTCAACATCATGAATATAAAGAGTCTCATTTATATTAGAGTAGACACGCGTAGACGTAACCCTTATAAGATTATGCTGCGTGGGTTTGATGAAAATGGCGATAAGACTTTATGTTCAGTTACCTTGCTGCTAGAAATTGGAGAGTTAAAAAATAGAAGCAAAAAAATTATATAATTAATTCAAAAACATCATTTAATGCACTCTTACGTAGACATTTGATTCATGAGTATAAAATGGTCCCATCTACCTTGTAATAATGCATTATGTACCAATGTGATGGCATTGAAAAATCATTTAATATTAACGATGATTTGTAACCATTCTCTATTTTTTTAAATAGGGATTTATGAAGTTGCTACATACTATACACCAAAAATATCTACTATTTGTTACAAAATTCAAAATACATCTAAGGAGAAACAAAGTAAAAAAAAAAAGGAAATTAAAATAAGGAAAAAGAGAAAAAAAGAAAAAGAAAAAGAGAAAGGAAGAAAATATGTGGATAACAAGGATAATGTCAGAAACGTAAGCTTTAGGCCTACAAAAACTTATCCTCAAAAAGTTGAGAGGATGGCCCAAAGAGCATATGATTAAGGCCATGTTTGATTTGAAAGAAAAACAACACCATTACTTATTGAATTAGAGACAAGTTCAAGTGATGATTCAAATGTGCAAGGTACAATAATTCCCTTCGACTATTATAAAATAAATCCTCCTCCAAAATTTAATATTAAAATGAAATAAGATAGTGACCAGAGGAAAACATTCCTGAAATTAAAAAATGATAAATCAGAGTTAACTATATAAGAATGGATGAATAAATGAATCAAAACCTTAACTCTAACCCCATTGTCTATTGATAGAGTTACATATTAATAGTTAAGGACTCTCCTAGTCTTACTGTTGAAGTAGGAAGGGTCCAAAAGTTCTTTTTTGTCTTTCCACCTCATAAGTGGAAGATGATGTAAAACTTCAGGAAGACGATTTCAACGAATTAATGTAAGTATCAATTGATTGTTACCCTCTATGTTTTAGAAATATGGTTGCTAAAGGTCTCACACCATTGAAATGTACAAAGGGTAAACCAAGATACCATGAAAGGTTTTATCTTTTTAAAAGAAAGTAAACTCAAGAAATGGTATTATCTTTGGCACCGTTAGAACATCCCATAATAATGAATATTATCTCATGATAACTAATATCCTTGAATGTGATGAGGTCTTTATGAAAACCATCAATTATTTTGATTAGTTTTGATTAGAAATATTAGATGATTTAGATGAACTTAAAATTAAGGATGCACCCTCTAAATTGAAGAAGAAATTAAATCTAAAATTAATGAACTCATGGAAATTAACATTATAACATAAGTTAACCCTCTCACCCTAATTTCATTAGTTCTTTGTTGAGTGGGGATGAATTAGACAACTTAATTAAACTATTTTCTAATTTTAAAGATAGATGATCATAGTAATATGATGAAAATTTGGACTTCTCCTCTGAGCTAGAGATTCATGAACTTGAAATTTGACCAAATGCCATTTCCATCAAGCAAGCTCCTTGATGCATGCAACTCAAAATTGAACATCAAGTCTCTCTGAATTATAAAGATTAGTCGATGTTAGTTTTTTTTTAGAGGAAAAAATATCCCTCTTTGGGGGCCAGCACCATGTTAGTTAGAAAAAATAAAAGTCAAATTTGAGTCTACACCGATCAGAAAAAAGCATGTCCCAAAGATAAGTTCCCACTACCTATACTTAAACACATGGTTAAAATTGCCTCTGTGCACACTATTTTCTTATTCATGGATGGTTTTTATAGATATAACCAAATTAAGATGGATCCATAGGATGAGAGAAACGTGGAATTAGAAGCATCTATTGGAATCTTTTATTATAAGGCAATACCCTTTGGTCCTAAAATGCCAATGCAACCTACCAAAGGACTATGACTAAGATCTTCGATGAACTCATTCACAACCAAGTAGTGTATTACATTAATAATCTACTCATAAAAAGCAAAGTCAAAAAAGATTATCTCTATGATTTATGAACTGTCTTTGAATGGTTATGTCGCTATGCTTTCAAAATGAATCCCTTAAAGTCCATTTTTATCGTCAACGTAAGGAAATTTTTGGGCTTTGTAGTGATTCATCATTAAATTAAAATTGATCCTACAAATATTAAAGAAATCTAAGACATGCAACCTCCAAAGAGTTTTGCCCAATTAAGGTCTCTTTAATCCAGGTTAGCTTATCCAAGGTTGCTCATTCCAAATCTCTCTAAAAAAAGTCATCCCTTTGATGCTTTAGCTAAGAAGGATTCCAAATTCAGCTGGGATAGAAACTGCCAATATGACTCTAAAGAATTAAGAAATATCTAATCAATCCTCTGATCTTAAATGCCCTAATTCTAGGGAAGCAATTGATCATGCACACTACTTCTCTAGATGAGTCACTTAGTGACTTATTGGCTCAAGTTAATTAAAAAGGAAAATAAAATGCTCTCTATTATCTTAGATGGTGACTCATCCCATTTAAAATGAGGTACCCTATGATTGAGAAGCACTGCCTTGCCTTAATTTTTGCAGCCCAAAAACTAAGATAACACATGCTTTCTCATCAAGTATATTTAATGTCTAGAATGAATCTATTGCAATATTGTATGACATATCCTACATTATTAGGACATTTGGCACAATATTTTATGATATTTCAACAATTTGACATCACTTTCATTCTATTGTGTGCTAAACAATAGTCATCATTGAATTCCTTATTGCACACCCACTTCTAACATAATATACTCTAAATAATAATTTACCTAATAAACAAATCATAAGTTTAGAGGAATCTGATAGTCATATATGGGAATTATATTTCAATGGCATGGTGTATTCTCAACTAGGTGAGGTAACAAGATCTACCCTTCTTGAAAGAGTTAGCATTGATCTGGTCTTTATAACACCAAATAATGGAATAACACACTTTACCTATCATTTATTAGAGCCATGCATAAATGACTAAGATGAATATGAAGCTTTGATAATAGGTTTGGAACTTATCATATTGATGGAAATAAAGAAATTTAGAATCTTTGGAGATTCTCAATTCATTATCAACTAGATTTATGGAACCTACCAAATTTTGAATCCGAAACTCTTAAAATATTATTAGTACATGAAACACAATCACGAGCAGATTCCTATTATAACTTTGTATCAAATTCACTATGGCAGTAATTTTGTGGTAGATGCCTTGGTGAAGCTTGCAAAGGAAATATTTTTGCTTGGAAGAAGACTCCATTCCTGTGGAAATTCAAAACTATCAAATTTTTGCTCTTATAGATTTGGAGTATATCAATAAAAATCCTTCTGAGATTCTATCTACTTTTGTGATAGTTGATTGAAGGCAAACTTTCATAGATTACCTATGAGAAGATAAACTTCCACATAACAAATCCTCCGCCAATCAAATCAAGACATGTGATTTATCATACACACTTGTTATAGAATATTATACTATAAGTCATTCAATCAGATGTGGTTGCAATACTTAGACAAACATAAAGCCTTAAAGATTGTAAATGAGGTGTATATTGAATTATGTGGTGCTTACCAATCCGGTACTATAATGATACTAAAAATTAAAAGAATTGGATATTATTGTTCTTCTATGATTGTGTATCGTACATCAATTTGGTGTACCCAATATAATCATATCTGATAATGATTCGACATTTAAGTCAAATAAAATCAATAATTTTGTAAGGTGTCATAATATTGATTGGAGATACTCAACCATCTACTATCCAAAGGTTAATGGATTACCCAAGCCTTCAATAAGCCTTTGTTATAAATCATAAAAAAGACCCAAGATGACAACAAACATCAATGGCATGAGAGGTTGATTGAAGACTTATGGGCTTACTAGATAACTCATAATACCCCAACCTAATCCACTATGTTTACATTAGTCTAAAGGTTTGAGGCTATTCTTCCTTTGGAGGTGTGATTTACCTCACTAAAAATTACCTTATAAAATCAAATTATAATTAAGCAAAGTGTGCAACTTGAGTTTGAAACTTAAGGACCTTGAAGAATGCCTCTTCCAATCATGATAAAATCTAGAATTATATAAATCACAGATGGTTCAAGCTCTTGATAAAATTGTTAGCTCAATAAATTTCCAAATAGAAGACTTGGTCTTGGTTCTTCAAAGGCTTATTTATCCCATCGAATAAAGGGGGAAAGTTTGAACCAAAGTTAGAGTGACTATTAGTAGTAGAGATAATTTTCAAAGGAGGTTCCTATCAATTGATGAATTGGAAAGAAAACCTCCCAATGCTTTTTGTTAATGTGTGGTACCTCAAGTAATATAAGGCTTGATGTAATCAAATCAAAAATCAATTAAAAAAAAGTCTATAGGTTCAAATCTCTTCCAATCCAACTCTCCAAATCAAATTCCCAAATTTAGAATCCCGCATATTAAAATTAGCGTTTGAAATCAAAATCTTTTAAATCCAATTGAATCTTAATCTCAATTCAAGATCAATTTCAAATTTGAATTCAAATAAAAAATTCTTATGACTATTTCCAAAGCTTTAATAAAATTAGCTTTATTAAGGTTATGGAACTACTCATAACCTTAATCATTAGTCTAAAGCTATCTACATTAATATGTATTCGCCCGCAGACATAATATTGTTGCGACCCATGACCCAAAGCTTGAAATTTTGATGATGACAAATAATGTCACCTGAACTACTATTCATTGAATATCATTTATTGTTTGCTATTATTTGTGAGTACTAATATTTTAGGAAAATCACAAGCTACTCGGGACAACAGGAAGACTAAAGACTGTTAGATTAGGAGTATGATTCTGACAATATAATTTGTTATTTATATTATTTTTTATTTTCTTGAGTCTGGCCACAAACTGCATGTAAGTCTAAGAAACCATGCACATGTTACAAATCTATTTTCATGGCTTGTGTTTTGATGATTGAC
>NW_021319518.1:9439306-9441065 GCF_001605985.2 Dendrobium catenatum | reverse complement strand
TAGTTTTAGGGTCAATTGTTTAGAAGTTCCCTAACAAGCGGGTCTTACTGCTTCGCTTAGAAGTAGCCCATGTGACGGGTCTTACAACTTAGTTTTATAGGCTAAGAGGCCCTATTAGGTTTTAGATTTTGTTTGTTAGTTTTGGCACCTACTTGTAGTAGTTTGTTTTTCTACCCTGACTTTCAGTAGTGTGCTTGTTTGTTTTTGTATATCTAATTCTCTTTTTTTTTTGCTATAGTAGCATGTATTTTATTTTTGTTATTTATTTATTTATTCATTTATTTATTTATTTTGAGTATTCATCCTCTATCGTCTCCTTTAGAATAAAGAGTTCCTGACTTACTATGAGATCACTCATTCGCCGAGCTTCTATCAAGTCAGTTTTCTCCTTGTTCAGATAGTAGGAATCCAACATCAATTTAATCCATTTATATAACTCCTTAGGTTTCGTGCATACAACATTGGCATCTTTCATTTCATGTTCATCTCCAGGAGAGAAAGAAATAGATAGAGCTAAAAATTGTTCTTCAGGATCTACTATGCTTAATAAATTTTTGAGTTTACTTTTGATATGAGAGATTTTTCATCATAATCAAAAAAAACTTTGAGAATCTGTGAGAAAATAATCAGCCCATTCCTCTAATGTTTCTTTGTTTAGCAAGCAATCGGCTGAGAAGACTGGGTTGCTTGAAGCTATTTGTTCAGAAATGCAGTTTTCTAAATGGCTCACCAAATCATCTTTCAACATGGAAGCTTTAAGTTCTGGTACTTTAAGCTGTTCCAACTGCACATGTTGATTGCTTAATGATGTGTTTTCTCTATAAATACATGAGTCAGGGAAATTCATTTGTCTGGCTGAAAGATCTAAACCTGCCTCAATAGTATTCTTTGTTCCAGTCTTAGCACAGAGTCGTTTAAGATCATGAAATTCAGCAGAGGATTCATGATTCTCATTCAGCTTATCAAATCTAAGGCATTTAGATTCATCTTTGTCCTCCAAGCAAGAGGGGAGTTCAAAGCAGGAAGATTCCAAAATGATATCTAGTTGCAAACTTAGAGATTTTTAAACGTAAATCACATTGGATAAATTTCTCAAAAAATACTTATTTAACAAGCCTTGTTACAGCATTTTTATAGCAACAGATTTTATTATTATTATTATTATTTTTTTATCTCTTATGATTAATCAACTATTGAATTGACAAAAGAGCTTTGTTTTGAATTTCCAAAAAAACAAAGGCTAAGTCTAAAAGTTTCAAGTAAATTTCGGCAGCCTCCCGACGTCCCCTCCCCGATGCCGGGAGGTAAGGGAGTGCTCAACTCGGCCGGATCAAATCGACGGGGAGGAGATTTGGGAGAGCGAATCGATCCCAAAAGAAGTCTTCAAATCTTCAAAAATGTGCTCGATCTGTTGATTAAATAATTTAAATTAATTGATCAGATAATATATTTAAATCATTATTAATTCAATTATTTTTGCTCGATCGAATTTTCTCCACTTTTCTCAAAAATTCATATAAGTCCAAAAATTTTCTAAGTCTTAAATTTTTGAGTAAATTTCGGCAGCCTCCTGGCGTCACCTCCCCGATGCCGGGAGGTAAGGGAGTGGCTCGACTCGGCCGGATCAAATAACCGGCGAGGAGATTTGGGAGAGCGAATCGATCCCAAAAAAAAATCTTCAAGTCTTCTAATATGGGCGACCTGTTAATTTAAGCAATTTATAAAAAAAATATATATATTTTTTTTAGTCCCCCGACAA
>NW_021319518.1:9324364-9439206 GCF_001605985.2 Dendrobium catenatum | reverse complement strand
TCATGTTCCTTTTTAAGTTCCTCAAATTCTAGACTTAAACTAGCATGTATTTTCTTCATTTTTCTATATGCATCATCTATGTGTTCAGAAACTTCAAATAATTCATCATAAGTTAAGTCACATACCTCTTATTGATCTAAGTGATCAAGATTGTCAGCCATTAAGCATAAATTAGTGACTTCCTCTTCTTTTTCAGTCTCTGATGAATCTGAAGTTGAGTACGCCCAGAAAGCTTATTAAAACTTCTTTCTCCCCTTTTTTACAGTAGGTTTCTCCTCTACCTTTTCCTTGTTAGGATTTGCTTTGAGTTTAGGGCAATCCGTTTTTATATGTCCAGTTTTCTTGCACTCATAGCAAATAACATCATTTGAAATCTTGATATTTCTATTGAATTTACCTCTATTCCATTGCTGGTGTTTCTTCTGCTTCCTTTTCAGAAAGCTTCTGAATTATCTAGTCATCAATGTGATGTCTTCTTCATCCTCAGATTGTGAGTGTTCACTCTCATATTCTTCCACATTCAGTGCTATGTTCTTCTCTCTTCGTGGTTCACCTGCATCAATCTTTCTTTGGCTAACTCCTTACTCGTAAGCAATAAGCGAACCAAGAAGATTGTCAATAGAATAAATGTTTAAATCCTTAGACTCTATAATTGCAGTAATTTTAGCATCATAAGCAGAAGGCAAACAACGAATAATCTTATTAACCATTTCAGCATTCGTTAGTTCCCTACTAAGTGCATGCAAAGAGGTGACTATTTGTGTGAATCTTGTGTACATGTCAGAAATGGATTCATTTGGTTTCAGCAAATTAATTCATAATCATGCAACAAGATATTGAGTCTAGATTGTTTAACCTCATTAGTTCCCTCATAAGTTATACAAAGTCTATCCCATATGTCCTTTCCACTTTTGCAAGTGGAGACCCGCATGTAGTCTTCTGATTTTAAAGCACAAAAAAAATTATTCAAGCATTTAGCATTTAGTTGTGCTATGATTCACATACGATAATCTAGTTGGTTTTTTATATCCTTCTTGGACTAAGATCCACATACGATAAAAAAGTGACTGTAAGAAAGTAGACATGCGTGTTTTCCAAAAATCAAAAGGTATATTGTCAAACAGTGGAGGTTTAATAATAAAGTAACCCTTAGGTGTGTTTTGGTTTCCAAATGTAGTCATTTATGTTAATCAAAAAGTAGTCTAAACTTATGATTTTGAAACAAAGCTCTGATACCACTTGTTGAGATTCGTTCACTATGAATTAGGATGTTAAACCTAAGCTTATGTCCCAAGGCTATCCAAGAGGTGGGTGAATTAGAACTTTAAAAAAATTATCCCTCTTGAGTATGTTGAACCGAAAATAAACTTTAATGAATTTTTAGAAAAATTATTTCAACCATAATTTTTTTGGAACAAAAACAAAATGTGGAAAATAAAAAGCAGTAAAAATAAAAGACACAAGATTTATAGTGGTTCGGTCTAAACCAGACCTACATCCACTCTTCGGAGGCACCCTCTAAGTATTGCACTAATACCACTAGTGACTCTCCTTTAGCACCCACAACAAGGCGGAGAAGCCTTTACAAAAACTCTTTCCACCACTACCCGGTGCGGCAGAGAACCGTCTTCCTTTTACACTTATCCCTAGTGTTGGCAGAGAACCGTCCGTCCTTTCACACTCTCCTAGTATGGGCAGAGAACCCTTCGTCCTTTCACACTCTCCTAGTGTAGGCAGAGAACCCTTCATCCTTTCACACTCTCCTAGAGTGGGCAGAGAACCCTTCATCCTTTCACACTATCCTAGTGTGGGCAGAGAACCCGCAGCTGTTTACACTCTCCAAGTGTCGGCAGAGAATCGGATCTCCTTTGCAGATCTTCTTTTAAGAATTCTAGAAGGAAGAAAGAAAAGAGTGAAGTAATTCCAAATCAGAAGTAGAGATTCTTACCTTTGAACACCAAGCGAAGCCTTTACGCTCCAGTAGTAAGAATCCTCCTTTGAATGCACTCTCACACTCTCTCCTTGACTGTTCTTTCAATAGGCAAGAAGATCAAATGGAAAAAAAGATTGGGTGGCAGTCTAAATTGGACAATATATAGGAGTGACAAGTAAAACCGTCCAAAACTGCAAATTTTTCAAGTCAACACGAAATGGATCATCCTGGACGATTTTACTTAAACTGTCGGAAATGATCCTAATGAATATTCATACGAGCTATGTTCGTACATGATCATCGTCCCGTATAAACTAGGTTCATCCTGTACGATCAGTTATATCATAGGTCGGTTCCCAAATAACTGTATGGACGTAACCACTTAAGTAAGTCAGTTCACATCATTCTGGGAAGAATAAGATTTAGTCCGGACAAAATTTTTACAGAGAAAAACTCATCCTGGCATGATAATGAACTTCGTTTGAACGAAATTTTTACATAGAATAATTCATCCTTGAACGATATGGATTTAGTTTGGATGAAATTTTTACAGAGAAGAATTCGTCCTGGAACGATTTGGATTTCGTCTGGATGAAATTTTTACAGAGAAGAAATCATCCTGGCATGATTATAGATTTTGTCTGAACGAAATTTTTACAGAGCCTAACTCGTCCTGGGACAAAAATAATTTTGTCTTGGACGATCAGGACTTAGAAAAATTTCCACCAACTCCTGTTCGTTCCATTGCTCATACGGGGAGAAAATTGACCTGATCGTCCCGTACGAATTATGTTTTTCCCATACGATCAGTACAAATTTTGTAAGATCTCCTTAAGTATGTGTGTGTGTGTGTGTTTTTTTATTCACTCAATTCCAATCACTCCCTCTCAATTCAAAGAACGATTTAAAGCTTCAATTTGCAAAGAATTGTATGCTGAATTTGATTTGAAGTCTTCAAAGTTTGGAGTTCAATTTTCCTGAAATGTTAGTACACACAAGAGTAAAAACAAATCTTCCAAAAAGTGTTAGGAGATAACTACACATAAAATAATAATATTTGAAATCATCAAAACTATACAAGTTGCAAGAATGTAACATATGCAAATAGCAACTCTCTTAACAGATCTCTTTGGTGTCAAAGGACCTGGCGACTCCGCCGCACCGGGGAAGGTGGAAGTGATTTTGTAAGGGCTTCTCCGCCTAACTGAGGGGGCTAAAGAAGAAACACTTTTGTAGTTCAATACTTGGAGGGTGCCTCCAAGGAGTGGACGTAGGTCAAGGTTTGACCGAACCACTATAAATCTGGTGTGTTCTTTCCTTTATTACATCCGCATTTAATTTCCGCATCATTGCTTTCTTTATGGTGATTTTGGTTTGTTGTCTTTGGTTTAAAGATTTTTTAAAATACCAATTCACCTCTCCCTTTTAATTAGCCTTGGGCTAGTTCATAGGGCCTAACATCCCTAACGAACTTTCACACCCTATAATCTCAAGTGGGGATTTGGTTGATAAGCGCATGGACACTTCTAAGGTGAATTATATAGCTTATGGTGCATCAAATGAGGTGGACTACAATAGCTATAGGTGTGAGCCCACTCAATGTCCCTCAAGCTCCCCAATCGCTTCTCTAGGCTCTTTTCCTCAAGTTTCTTGTAATGCCCCAATGGTTGTTATGGGTTCTTCAACGTAAAGCCAAGCTCCCATTCACCCCCTCCCCCTCCTACACACACACACACAACCATGCGGAGGTGTGTTTAGTGGAATGGTTTCTTGGAACAACCTTCAGTATGTTCCTATTAATAAGCTAAGCAATGAAATCTTCTTAGCCAAGGATGGTCTCTCCATGGATTCTGAGCTTTGTATGATCAAGGAGAACATTTCCTGTTTAAAGAAGGTGCTTGTTATCTAGCTCATTGGTAGAAGAATTGCATTCCCTCTTATGCTGAGTGAGCTCAAAAGATGTTGGTACCACTTTGAGGAATTTCAAATTATAACTATAAATCACAACTCATTCATTGCTTATTCCAATATATTGAGGCTTATGATGTTGTTCTTGAAAGTAGACCTTGGTTTATCACCAGCAACATGGATAGATTGTAACCCAACTCCTCCCTAAATTCTCTTCATGGCCTCCACTCACTAGTTTAGATTTGTTTGCCACAACTTCCTTTGCTGTATTGGGATAGCTCTAATCTCACCCGCCTCACCAACATGATAGGAGACTTGCTTTAGATGGATGCTCGCACAAGCTTATGGGGGTGATCTTCCTTATCTTGAATTTTTATGAGAATAAACTTCTCTTAGAGGCTTCTACCTGGAATTTAGATCAACGGCCTGCACGGTAGATTCATCAAATGAATTGAGTACGTGGGATGCTCCAATTTTTTGTTTCTCTTATGGCTTCATAGACCATAATTCCCAAAGCTACTCTAGATTGGCCACTAACCCCTTGGCCTCACCTCTTATAGAATCTCCTAGTCCCCCTAAGTAGCCAACCACTCAGCACTCAGGTCCTCCTCCCCCTCCCATGGATGATGCCTCTACTCTAGACAACCATACAAACCAGTAGCCCCAACTCGAGAAGGCCAAGGAAGATGATATTGGAGCTTGCAATCTTATCACATGAAGAAGAAGAGGAAACTACAAGTATAAACCAAAGCATCAATTCACTCCTCCATAGGAACAGTTCACTAGAATGGCTCACCATGAGAAGAATAAACATTAGGTCACTTTCACCACTGAGAAGACATAACAAATGAATGATCCCTCAACCAACACAATCAATATATCCAAGAGATAGCATAGAGCCTCTAGGGATTAGTTAGAGAAATAGTTGTTGTAGTAAGGCCCGATCGCTAACTTGCCTAAGAAGAGAAAGAAGAATCTTCATGACAACATTGGCGGGGACTTTGTTACCTTTGGTGAGCATTAGCATCTTTCCTTGTTACTTTCCATAACTACCACATTTTAATCGTACTTCTACTAGAGTAATAGAATACTGCTTATCCTTCAAACTGTTTCAACCCCTTTCTCAGTATCCCCCCCTTAGAAGTAGTTTTTTTATTATCTTGTTGGTTTTTAGTGCAAGTGCTTTGGAGACCCCTCTATGCAATCCAAAGGGGTTTCAGTTTTCTCTTTCTTTTTTAGATTCTCATTATTTGATCTTACATGTATGGTTCAATTTACTTAAATGTATTAATCTTCTCCCTTTTATCTTTTTTATCTATGAAGACATATACTTTAGTTCCATACTTCTTCTATACTCATTTTTTACCTTTTTACCATATTAGTGAATGCATCATGCAACTTTCAACGAACCTAAAAACTTTAGGGGGTTTTTAATTTATTTCATTCCATTTCTCTCACTAGAGCGATTTTAGAGTGAAGAGATTTTGGATGGCTAGAGGAGTGGCCCTAGGTCACCTCCTCCAAATGGTGATAGTGGTGCTAGAGGCAGCGAAAGGAAGGAGAACCAACAATGCAACAAATGGTAGGTGCTCAACCATGATGCAAAGTCAGCGGTAGCAGCTTCCAAGCCCACTCTGATGCTCAAGCTAGCAAACAACTCCCAATCCTCCCCTAAGACTCAGACTGCAATCATTATAGAATCATGGAGTGCGGTGGTGGCTCAAACACAAGTTATCATCTAGCATGGCAGAGAGGAAGCTGGTCAACCGTTGCAGCAGTAGTGCTCGCAAGGCCCAACTATCCTTTGTTCAAGAATCCCACCCACCTCTTGGGTTAAGGTTGAAGGAGAGCAACCCATGAGGTTTTCATATTCATCTAGGATTGATCATTCCCCATCAAAAGAAACTGCTAGGGATCTCTTCAAGAGTAGCATTGCTCTACCCGTACAGCCATCCAAAACTGTGTGGCCTACATCTGCATAATCTATTGAGTGCAGCTCCAAGGATGAGTTAGACAACTCCGAAGAAGATATGGAGGAGTTGGGTGGGCACTCTAACTCTCCTACAGGCATGGAGGAGGCAGAAGATGGGAATTCACATGACTTGCAACAGGGTGCCAAACCAATGAAACTACACGTGATTGCTAAGCCGTCTGATAAAATACAATCATCAGATAATCATTCAGTATCCAAAAGCTCAAATGCCTCTATGGGATCTCCTAAATGCTTTGACCCAACTCGCACAAGCTCCATTCCTAGCCCTAAATTGCCTTGACATGTTCAAAACCAACACCCTAGAATCACGTGTGGGGATTTCGTTGATAAGTGCATGGATTCTTATGAGGTGAATTGCATAGCTTATGGTTCATCAAATGGGGTGGACTGCAATAGCTATAGAGGTATGAGCCCCCTCAAGGTCCCTCAAGCTCTCCAATCATTGCTCTAGGCTCTTTCCCTCGAGGTGCTGCCCTAATGGTTGTTATGGGCTCCTCACAACAAATCCACACTCCCATACACTCCCCCAATAGTGCAGAGGTGTGTTCAGTGGAATGTTTACTTGGAATAAGCATTAGCATGTCCCTACTCATAAGCTAAGAAAATAGATCATCTTGGCCAAGGATGGTCTCTCTATTGATCATGACCTTTGTGCGTTCAAGGTGAACATTTCTTGATTGGAGATGGTGCTTGTTGCCCATCTCATTGGTACAAGAATTCCATTCCCTTTTATGTTGAGTGAGATTAAAAGATGTTGGTACCACTTTAGGGAATTTCAAATTATAACAATGGCTCCCAACTCCTTCATTTCTTATTTTAAAGTATTAAGGCTTGTGATGTTGTCCTTGCAAGTGGACCTTAGTTTATCATCAGTAAAATCATTAGGATGGATAGGTGTTCTCCCAACTCCTCCATAAATTCTCTTCATGTCCTCCACTCACTAGTTTGAACTCATTTGCCACAACTACCTTTTTTATACTAGGATAGATCTAATCTCACCCACCTCGCCAACATGATAGGAGACCTACTCTATATGGATGCTCACATCAATTCTTGGGGGTGGTCTTCCTTTGCTCAAATTTATGTGAGAATTGACATCTCTAAGAGGATTCTACCTAGAATTTTGAATAACATCTAGCATGGCAGATTCTTCTAATTAATTGAGTATGAGGGACTATCTAATTTTTGTTTATCTTATGGCTTCATAGGCCATACTTCCCAAATCTACTCTAGATTGGCCACACACCCCTTGGCCTTGCCTTCTAAAGCCTCTCCAAATCCCTCCAGGTAGCCAGCCACTTAGCATATTGACAAGGACCCCTCAGATCTGCTTCCCCTTCCATCGATGATACCTCCACTCTAGAAAACCACATGGACCCGCAGCCCCACCTCGACAGGGCAAGGAAGAAGAAGAGGAAACTGCAAGCCTAAACTGAATCCTCAAGTCTCTTCCCCACAGGAGCAGCTCGCTAGCAAAGCTCACCAAGATGAGAATAAACTACTGGTCACTTTCATTGCGGAGAAGACACATTAATTGGATGTCCCTCCACAAACATACTCAATCTATCTAAGAGATAACGTAGAGCCTCTATATCTTATATGGTAAAATAGTTGTTGTAGTTGGGCCCCATCGCCAACTTGCCCAGAAAGTGAAAGAAGAATATTCATGATGACATTAGCAGCGACTTTGTCGCCTTTGGTGAGCAATGATGTAGTTCCTTGTTACTTGACCTAACTACCACAATTTAATAATCCTATTGTTGGAGTAATAGAATATTACTTAGCCTACGGGTTGTTTTAACCACTTTGTCAGAATCCCACACCCCCCTGAGTAGTTCTTTGATTATCCTTTTGGTCTTTAGGCAAAGTGCATGGGAGAACCCTCTATGCAAATGAAAGGGGTTTCAGTTCTCTCTTGCTTTTTTAAATTCACGTTTTTGGATCTTCTATGTATAATCTAATTTACTCAAATATATTGTTCTTCCTCCTTTTCTTTTTTTTTGCTAGGAAGATATAGAGTTTAACTCCATACTACTGATGTACTCCTTTTATTCCTTTTTACCTTTTTAATGAATGCATCATGAAACATTCAAGTAATCCAAAAACTTTGGGAGGCTCTTCATTTCTTACCTTTTGTTTATCTAAGTTGAGTCTTCCATGAGAGGGAAGGAATGGGTATGGTGGGGTTGTGTGTGTGTGTGTGTGTGTGTGGGGGGGGGGGGGGGGGGGAAACCCCCCTCTTGGGTAAATCCTTCCTATACTGGAAGAGATGGAGATGAAAGAGCTATTGTAGGTGGTGATTTTAACCGGAGGCATTCTTTAGGTTGCTTTGGTGGCAATAAGAGGCCTGGGAAGGTCTCGAACAAGGAGACTTGGGCCAAGTCCAAGTCAAAGTTGTCAGCATAAAGTAAAAAGGGGAGCGATAGCTCAATTGATCATACCCGAGATAAGAAGCCCGGTAGGGGAGAGTCCCATGTCGTGGCTTTGCTGAGTAAGGCGAACCTCCCATCAAGCAAGGCGGTTGAGATTAAGCAAGAGGAATTTTCTCCTTCAGTGACTTATTCTCATAAGGTGAAGGATGGCATAAAGATGTACTATAACCCAATGTTTTCATATACTACATCATCCATGGAGGTGGAGGAGGGCATGTTAGATCGTGCCCTTTTTAGCCCAGCTCAACAGACCAAATGCCATGGACATTGGTGCTGCTTTGATAGGCAACCCGATGGACATTTGCATTGAACAAAATTATTCACAAGTAAGCATTCCCACTAAGGTGGCTATATAAGGCTATGATAACCCTATGAAAGGTGTTTCTGAGGATATTTTTGCTATAGGTGTGAACCCGATGGTTTCAAATGCCTACTAGCAAGGGAGCCTGCTTGCGTGCACTCCTGGTGTTCAGGAAAATGCACTAACCAATAAGCAATCATCTATCTTTGGTGACTCTTTCATGGGTAGTGAACTGAAGTGTGTGGCATGACCTGGACAAATGAATAATGTATGGAAGCACCCTGAGCATGTTTGTATACATCAAATGGTCAAGATTTCTGATATCTCAAGGGATAGGATCCCGATAGAACTGAATCTGTATGCGATGAGGGGGAATTTGGCTTTACTAGAGCGAGTTGTTCTAGGGAAAATATAGAGGAGAAGGTTGCCATACTTTAGTTTAAACTCAGAGATCTAATGTCAGTGGTGGATGTTTGGTAAATTTTAGCTCTCTAATATTGGTTAGGACTGCTTCGCATGTATCTTTGAGTCGATTGCTGCTCGGCATGTGGTGTCGAGTGCTGGGTAATGGTTTATCAGTGGAAATATTATGGGACTAGATAAGTGGTCCTCGAGCTTTTCTCTTAAATTATTTAATGGTCTGTCATCATCCTTGTTGATTATACTCCCCATCCTGCCCTTACAGTACTAGGATATGTAGAATACTGCACAAATTATATCCATGATCGAGACCCCATTATGGATTTATATTGAGACTGTCAAGTGGGGAAATAGAGTTTACCTGAGTGTGTGTTAAATTTAATCTTGCAAAAGGCTCCATGCAGGTACTTGGATTAATGGACTCAATGGATGGTTTTACCCAAAAGTTGAATATATGGGTACTGGGATGCTTTGTTATGGTTGTGGTAAGGTGGGATATAGGCAAGAGAAATGCCCTGCGGGAGGACTGTTAACTGGTAGCAATGGGGTTATCAACCTCGGGTGTCAAGGCACTATAGGTGGCACTCTTAATGAGCGTGAAAAGGGGCTAATCCCTTTGCAGAAATGGATTATTATCTAGTTTATGCCAATAAGGAATACCATATTAGGCACAATCTTGGCGGTAACATTAACTCTTGTGCCTTAGCTAATGTGCCATTTATTATGGGAGGGGATTTTAACTGCTACCTCTCCCAAGCAAAGAAGAAGTTGGTAAAAGGTTTACCCACTAAGTGGGTATCAATAAAAAGGAGGGATTTTATAACAGCAAATGACTTACATGATTTAGGTTTCAGTGGAACAAGATTCACCTAGTCGAAAAACAAGACTGGGCAAAGAAACATTTTGGTGTGTCTTGATCTAGGTTTTAGTGGATCAAGATTCACCTGGCCTCAAGCTAGCGCCCCTTGCTTCTATTAAGCATTTAAACAAATTGGCCTCTAATCATTGCCCGATTCCTAAAGTTTGGATTCCAAGAGCATGCCACTATAGCTAGGTGGATTCTATTTGTAGACATTTGGATGAGCTATCCGGTCACTTGGAAGATGGTTTGGAAGAACTAGAGTAAGCACGATTTTGGCCAACCTGCATATGTTTTAACCCATAAATGTGATAGGACATTGAGAGCTCTTTTTTTAGAGCAAATCTCATGTTTGGAATTTAGGGAACATGAAATCTATCATGGAATGATGTGTTGATGAACTCCAATCTATAGACTGCTTTATAGATGGACTCAATTTGGAATAGGAAAATGAACTTCATAGCAAAGTAGTGGAATTCAATGCTACCTTGGCCCGTATTTCTACCAATTGGCACCAATGTGCCAAGGTTCATTGGACTGAGCATGGGTATGCTAATTCACATTTTTTTCCATTTGGCCAAGAGATGGTCTTACCATGTTTTAGAGGTCTGTACACAGTATGATGAGGCTGTTTCCAATCCATGCTTAATTCAGGAAGAATTTTAAGAGTTTTTTATGCTGAAATTGAGAGCTAGGTGTATTTTACTGGAGCATTGGCCATCCTTCCAGGATGCTAACATGATCCCGGATCAAGTGAGGGTCGATCTTGATATGGAGATTACTAACAAAGAAAATTCGGAGGCCACCTTTTTATTAGGGAATAGTCGGGCTGTAGGCATCGATGGTACTATATTTTACTTCTTAAAATGTTATTAATATATCATAAACAAGAATGTTTGTTATACCATTAAGGATTCTTTTAAGACTAATGATATGTGCAAGTGCTGGAAAGATACTTTGGTGATCCTTATCCCAAAATTGGAGAATGCCAATGCAACTTCCAAGTTCAGACCCATTAGCCTCTGTCAATCTTTCTATAATATGGTGGAAATGATCATGGTGAATAAACTAAAGCAAGACCTTGACACAATTGTGGGTGAAGAGTAGGGGGCATTTGTGTCTGGTAAATCTATTTCTAGCCACTTCCACCTAGCCTAGGAGGTCATGTACAGGTTTCAGCATTCCACCATGAAGGTAGGCATGATGGCGTTCAAGGTGGACATGGAATAGGTTTATGACTGCATGGCTAGTGACACGGTTTAGTATGTCATGAAACTTATGGGGTTCTCGGAGGTGTTTATTGGCTGGGCAAATTAGTGCATCTCTCGGCCTAGGTTTATGTTTTTTTTAGTGGTAATCATTCCAATTGGATTTTGGCTCTCAGCAGGCTCAAATAGGGCTGCCCACTCTCCCAATACTTATTTATTTTATGCTCAGAACTACTATCTAAGGTATTCAGGTAGTGGGGATGCCACCCAAGCAGGGCCTATGCTACCTATATCTCAAAAATATAAGGGATTATTATCGCTGGATTGGCCAAAAAGTTAATTGTAGTAAATTGGTTATCCTTTTCAATAAGCTTTCACCCCATGGAAAAAAATTAAGGATTGCTAATGTTTTGGGGTTCAGAGTGGTAACTCCCTGATGTACCATGGGATACCTCTAATTTTATGTAAGCTGGTTTCATCTGACTTCTTATTGAACCTCAATAAAGTGTCAGATAAGGTGAATTACTGGAACAAGCAGAACCTGTCAATAGCCGAAAGAGCCACCCTTTTTAGGACCTCTCTATTATCGGTCCCCATGTACCTCATGATGCACACCCTGGTTCCTAGGGGCATTTTCAATTTGTTTGAAAAAGTTGGAAGATAGTTTCTATTTTATAAGGATGCGAACAATAATGGCCTCCACTCTATAAACTGGCAAAGGAATTGTGCCAACCTATGTTGGCTGGAAGGCTCGGGTTCCATTTTTCTTCAGATTAGCAAGGCCCGCTATGGGCCAGCTTAGCTTGGGATTTTTTATTATATCCTAATCTGTTGTTACACATATTATTGAGTGAGAAGTATGGGGGGACATGTGGATGAGCACCAATGCTAGGAATATGTTAATAATTTTGCAAGATCCTATAGGATGGGGTGATTGCTTTATACCCAATTCTGAGATGGTTGATCTAGGATTGAAAACTAGTGTCCTTCAAGGATATTTGGATTTTGGATGGAAGGCTAGCTTCTTGGCCTTATTCATGAATGTGGGCCCTATTGAAAACTCTAAGGTGCATGAATTTCTTGTAGTAACCTGCAATAAGATAGGGAAGCTTTGACTAGAAGCTTTGGGGATATATCAATATAGCATATCTTAGCCATCCTCATGAATGTTGGCAGTAGGATCGATACTCCAGAACTCCTTCACTCCCCCTCTAGTTTTACAATCACGACTATGGCCTATAAATCCAAAATTGGCATGGGGTCCTATCAATTTCATTGGATGCACAGATTGTTAATGCACCCGAGGGAGAACTTCTTTTAGTGTCGATTATTGTGGGATTCTATCCCAACAAACATATGGCTTTGCCACAGAAACTTGTCCAATATTGTGTCATATATGTGGGGTTGCCTCACTGATGAGATGACGGAGCACAATATGCTCCATTAAAGAAAGCTTACGTAAGTTATGGACATCCTTGGCAAATGGGGTTTTTTGCTAACTTCTCCCAATTCCGTTTGGGATTTTCTTAATGAGCTATAGAACCTTGTAGTTGACAACCTAAACTAAGGAAAAATTTAATGCTATGCAGTATATCATTGCTAGAGAACATGGAATGATTTGAAGCATGGGAGACCTCTCTGCTCTCCTTTGGCCAAGGCTACTACTTATCTCGCCTCCCAACTGAAGACTTTTTGAATGCCAATTCTGGAGTAATGGGACACTAATCAGCATTTTGGGTTGCCCCTTTACAAACTATGGTGTCCCTTCTCTAAGTAGGCTCAAGTTTAACTTTGATGCTTCGGTCAAGACTTTGACTATTGTTGGATTAGGCTTTTTAGTCCCAGACCATGAGTGGAAAATCATTTTTGCAATGGGAAAACATACTAAGCACTAGGATTTTACCAAAGCCGAGCTCTTGGCAGCTTCTATGATCTCTGATGTCTTGTAGGATTACTTGTTGAGAAGGATTACATTATTATTGAGGGAGATTGCCTTTGTGCAATCAGCTGACTATATGACTTATTCAATTATCGCAAGAAGACTCATTTTTGGGTGGAGGGGCCGCATATCACTTTTCCTTTAGACTTTAACCAAGTTCTATTTAAGTACAGACCATGTGATAGCAACAAACTTGCCAATTTTTGTTCTCATTTTTCTCCTTTTGGCAATGTTTTTTTGCCTGATGTACACAATAGTAAATTCCCTTGACCTTTTTGTCTATGTTAAGGGATGATAGTGATAGGATATAGCCATTATTGCTTTTTGGAAGTAATTTTTCCTTTATATTTTTATGAATGCAAATGCACGCTTCAAGGAACCATAAAACTTTGGGAGGTGCCTTCATTTCTCACAAAATATTTCTCTTAATTGCTTGCTTCTAGTGTGAGAAAGTAAGTCATGGCAAGGGCAAGGGGGGGGCCCAAAGGTTCCCTCCTTTCTTTGGCAATGATGGAGATGATTGAGCAGGTCGTGGTTTGGATTTTGATTGTAGGCAATCAATAAATGGATCTAGAGGAGAAAAAAAAGGGGGTTGAGGTGCAGTTCCCAAGCAAGCCCAGCTCGAGTAAAACAAAATGGAATTCTCAAGCATCGGTGAAGCATATGTGTGATGGCATGGATGGTAGTCATACAAATAGTAGGTCCTCGGTAGGAAGCCTAGGGGATGTTGCTACAAACCCTAAGGGTGAAGCTTCTATTGCTAGAAGTGGTACGGGTGAGGTGAGGGTGTCGACCAACCTAATGCGGGGAGAGAAAACTTTTAGGAGAAAAGTCACCATTGTGAAAAACCCAATGTTCTTGGAGGAGTCAAACTCCATGGAGGTTAATCACTCGGTGGCCAAGGAGCCTCTATCAAGGATGATGAAATCTGTGGAGATTAATCAGGTTGCCACTATACGGGCCAGCCTGTAGAGTATGGAGGTATGTAACTATGAGTATAATGGGGATGAAATCCTGATGAGCTATGCTAAAATAGAGGTTATGGGTGTGGCCAAAGTTAAAGCAGGTGGTGTACCTATTGTAAGTGTTAACATCACTAGAAGAGACCAGTCCGACATGAATAGTTTTGTTGTTTTCAGTCCAACTATTTAAGCTAAATCCTCTACTGGCAGGAAAATTTCAATCTTTGCAGAATCAAGTAGATCCAAGGAGCCATTTGGACCTACTAATGTTTGGAAGAAGCCTGAACATATATATATTGATCAATTTGAGGATCATGCTTTGATTTATAGGGATGGAATCTTGGTTGTTATTTACATGGACTCTACTATATAGAATGCCCAGTTGCGGAAAGGGCAGTTTTTGTATGGATCCTTAGCAAGAAGTTGCCATATTTTGTTTTGAACACAAAAATTTGATGCCTTTAGAGTTGATTTGGCGATTTCTAACTATCTACAATTGGCAAGGAATGCTTTGCTTGTGTATTTATTGATACTGCAGCCCGTGATGCTATTCTTTATGTCAATCCTTGGTTCATTGGTAGCAACATAATTAGTTTGGATAAGTGTACACTGCACTTTACCCCTGATTCCATGAATGGCTTATCTTCTCTAATTTGGATTCGACTCCCTCATTTGCCCTTTCTCTATTGGGACAGGAAGAACATCACTTGAATTTATTCTATGGTGGGAACCACATTTTAAATTGATGCCCAAATGAGAGCATGGGAGCAACAGGAATTTGCCCATGTTTGTACTCGGCTCGACTTGGCAAAGAAGATCCAAACTGTGATTTAGGTAAATGGATTGCATGAAAGATTTTTCAAGAAAGTGGAGTACGAGGGGATGGCAATGTCCTACTTTAATTTTGGAATGATTGTATATAGGAAGGACAAATATCTAGCTCATGCAACCTAGTTGGTGGTGGGAGTTATTGAGAGCAAGGCTGTGCAAACCCCTGTGAGTTTGGGAGGAATATGTCGACTCAATCTGGCGAGAAGTTGAAGGCTGCCCTCATTTGCACTAACATGGGGAGTAAGACTGTCGAAGATGGATGGGACCTTATACTCATGGGCTCAAGAGGACCTAGGCTAGGCGGAATGGCACCTAGGGAACCTAAAGAACCTAGGCCAAGTGAGTTAATTGCAATCTAGCAAGAGAAGCACAAGCTGTCCTAGCACGATGTAGGAGGAACAAAAAACCTTGGAGCAAATTAAGGATGAACAGCTATTCTGGCCTTGCAACTTGGTTCCACCCAAAAAAATTGAAAGAATAAGAAACAATGCAAACCTTTAAATGCTAAATTGAATGCCAAGTAGGTGCTTACCCCTATCGAACTAAACCAATCGAAGGTTAGTGAAAGAAGGTTAGTGAACCCCCCCCCCCCCTCCCTTCTTCTCCCCAATATCCAAGGGATATGAAATTTGAAACCATCAAGGAAGGATAAATGGATGGGAATTATGGTGTCACTTCTATTTTTAGCTGGGGTTAAGCAACATAAGCCATGGCTGAGAGTTTTAGAAGCCCACTTTGACAAGGAATTGTCCCATCTTAGGCTGGCCGAGCAGCGTCCTAGGAAGCGGAGAAAGGAACTGGATGATAAAAGCGGTGGGAAAGCCTCCCTTTATGTTGAATAATGACTTCACTTCTTTTCTAGAATTTTAGGGGGGGCCTGTAAGAAGGCTACAGGTAGCTACCTATGTAACCATTTAGGTGACAATGAAGCTCTTCTTGTTGGATTAGTTGTGACAAAGATTCATGTCATTATGAGGATGAACATTAACGAATTGGCAGGAATAGTTTGGGGCTTCTTTCACAACCCCTTGATTATCAGGTAGGAGGGGCTAATGTTCCTTTGGAGGAGGGATGTGGTAAATGTTGAGGTTTTTCATGCTTCGGCCTAGTGCCTGATTGGTCGAGTGGATTTTCCCAACATGTTTTGGTGTATTATTATGATAGTTTATGCTGACAACGACCCTCATTTTTTATGTCAACTATGGAATGAAGTCACTATTTCCTTTCATCCCAGATTTTTTGTTGTGATTGGAGGGGACTTTAACAACTACTTGGCATAGCATAAAAAGAAAGGTGGATAGAAGTTCACATTCTCGATAGTTTCTTAGGAGATGGCAGACTTCATGGCCACTAATGACCTCCATGATTTGTGATTTGTTGGCCCAAATTTTACATGGAGTAATAACTAAGATGGAAACAATAAGATTTTGGTTCACATGGATCAATTTTTGATGAATTTTGATGCCCTCAATGTGGCTCCATTAGTAGTGGTTTTCCACCTAGTCCATCTTTCCTCTAGTCAATTTCCTAACCTACTAAATCTTTGGGGACCTCTAACCCTCCTAGACTTTTGTGGATCTGATTTGAGACATTTGGACTACTTACCTTGCTTCCTAGAATATTATCTGTAAGTATTGGATGAAGCCTAACTTCAGAAAGCTTACTGAAATCCTTCAATGCAAATGTAATAGAACTCTCCGGGCACTATTGTTTTGGAGCAAAATTGGATAAAGGAGCCGGGAGATCATGAAATTTAGCTTGAGGGGCATTTGGCTAAGCTCCAAATAATGGAGTGCTTGGATCGGGGTCTCTACTTACAGCAACAGAAGGAGCTTCATCATGCTCGTATGGATCTTAATGCCACCTTAAATAGAATTACCACCTAATGGCGGCAGCATGCTAAGGTATGCTAGAACAATGTAGGAGAAGATAACTCCCACTTATTTTATGTGGTAGCATCCGAACGTCGGCACTGCAACCAAATTTTGCAGGTTAACGATCTGTCTAGAGCCCCTATTGATGACTCGAAGCTTATCATAGAGGAATTCTTGAGGTTTTTTTATGCCAAACGGAATGCAAGGAGCATCTCTTTTACTGAGTGACCTACTTTTTCCACTGAGGATAGAATTTCCCCTGCTTGAGGAAGAGCTCAAAGTGGAGGTGTTAGAGGCTGAGATCTAACATGAAATTTTTAGCATGAGTAACAATCGGTCTCTAAGAATCGATGGTATCACTTCATCCTTCCTAAAATTCTATTAGATTATTAGTAATAAGGATGTTATTATTGCCATTTATGACTTTTTGCTCTCTAATTAAATGTCCTTGGATTGGAAGGACACATTAGTCATTTTCCTCCCCAAGATGGAAAATATTAATCTTCTTTCCTAGTTCAGGCCGATATGCCTTTGCAAATATTTTTATAAGGTGGTTGCGAAAGTGCTAATCCAAAGATTGAAACACGCTCTTACTAAAATTTTTTGTGAAGAACAGGGAGCTTTTGTCCCGGGTAGATCCATCTCAAGCCATAGGCTGCTTACCTAGGAGGTCATTTATTAATTCTAGCACTCAACCATGAAGGGGGGAAGATGGCACTTAAAATTGACATGGAATAAGCCTATGACATCATGTCTTGGGACACACTTCACATGTTGATGAATGCTATGGGTCTTCCTACACGGTTTGCTAAGTGGGTGATCCAATGCGTCACTTAACCATTATTTACTCTTTTTATCAATGGCAATAGGTCGGACTAAATTCAAGCCCAGTTCACTATGGTAAGGGTGCCCCTTGTTCTCGTACCTCTTTATTTTATGCTCAAAATTGTTAATAAAAGCCTTCAAATAGAATGCTACACAGTTAAAAGTTAATCTTTCTAATAACTCAGATTATATTTTCCATCTCCAGTATGTGAATGACATCCTTAGTTTTGCTGAGGCGTCTATGAAAAATGCCCAACGCATCAAAAAATATTTTAAGTAGGTATTGGTCCTGGACAGGCTAGCGAATTAATGGGAAAAAATCTATTATCTTATCATAGACTCCAATTATAATGAAACCTAATCTAATTTGACTTGAAGTCTTCAACAATCTGGAGTATGATTTCCATGAAATATTAGTACACACTAATAATAATAATAATAATAATAGTATATCCATAATATGTTAGGAGAAACAGTAATTAAACTAGTAATATTTGGAATCATCAAAAACACACATATTGCAATATTCTCAATAATCAAAAAAAATAAATTGCAACAATCTCAACATAGGTGTTAGCTAATTTGTAGTGTATATCTCACTTATTATATGCTAACAAGATATTTGTCTTTGCTGAGGCATCTCAGGCCAATGTAGCCTACATCACCGACTTCCTTCAAAAGTTTTGTAATTAAAAAGAACAAAGGATTAATGGAAGCAAGTCTGTTGTCCTATTTAGCAAACTTTATTTGGCTGGAAGAAGAGACATATTTCCAGATGTTTGGGCTATAGAAGTGTCATGGAACTTGAGTATTTAGGCATCCCTTTGGCCATGCGCAAGCTTGTTGTGTCATATTTTAAGAAGATCATCAAGTCTGCCTCGGACAAAATAAATTTTTGGGGCCACCAACACCTTTCGCTTGGGGGCAGGGCTATGCTAATTTGTTCGTCTCTTTTGGCCATCCCAACCTATTTTATGTGTCACACTACTGTCGTCAAGGGTATTTTGATGGAGATCGAGCGAATGGGGTTACATTTCCTATGGCAAAAAGATAGATTCCAACAGGTATGCACTACATTGCATGGAATGAACTTTACAATCCTAGGGTGCTAGGCAGACTGGGCTTTCATTCTAGTAGTGAGTTGATGGTGCCACTCCATGTGAGGCTCGATTGGGACCTTCTCAAAAACCCGACTACCCTTCTTAACAAGAGCTTGATTGCTAGATATGGGAGGGATATCTTGCAAGAAAATTTGGCTTATGGTGTGTCTAATGCATGGAAAATTATTGTGGATGGTGATAGAGCCCTATGACCAATTGTTTGTTGGATTATTGGAGAAAGACAGCTTGTGGAAAACTTATAGGATGTATGGATTCTCAATAGACCTCTTTGCCTATAGCCTACCTTTTTGAACATGGATAGGAGTGAAAACAAGAAGGTAGCTCAATTTCTCGATAGGGAATTGAAGTGGGACATCCAAAAATAATAGAATGTTTTTGAAGTTGTATGCTTGAGAGGATCATTAGCATTAAAATTGCCCACCCGTCTGGGGTTGGACATCTTAAGCTGATTTACTCCCAACATAGCTGGACATCTTAAGCTGATTTACTCCCAACATAGCCAAACTATCACTACCATGGCTTAGCATGCCAAGATGTTGGGAGATAATTACCCGTTCGATTGGGTCAAAAGTTTCAAGTTTCACATCAGAGAAGCTTTCTTTTGGTGACGCTTAATGAGAGATGCTATCCTAACTAATGTTTGGCTTTTCCATTCTAATCTCGCTGATGTAAGTACCTGCTTGTGAGGATGTAATGAAAGGGAAACTATGGAACACTGTATACTCCAATGTCAGAAGCTTCATCAAATCAGAAATATTATGTCACCACTAAATGTTGGCTTAAGAGCAATTTTCATGCCTCTTTGTAACAGTCTACCCTTGTTGGGCTTGGATAAGTTTTTAGAAATTATAATGGCCAACTGGTATTGGCTATGGAGAGGAAAATTAAACACTGGGATATAACCAAGGTTGAGTTTTTTACTGATGTTTCTATCAAGGATTTTCTCCAGCCTTTGATGTTGGAAATGGACAGGATAATCATTAAAGGGGATTGATCAATGTTATTAAACTACTCCAAGACTTGATGAACCGCAAGAATGCCATCAATTTTTAGGCAAATGAGATGGATATCTGCTTCCTTTTAGACTTCAAGCAAGTGTTTTTCACAACATCCCACGGCTAAGCAATGGTGCCACAAACTTTTTTGCACATGTTGCTCTTTTTGGGGATTTTTTTTTGATAATATTGATGATAGAAACTTTCCCTCAGGTTTTGTTGATATTTTGAGGGAAGAAGGTGATAGAATTACTCTCATACAGTTGATGTTTTCATGAAATTTTTCCTTACTTTTGATTAATGCAAATGCAATATTCAAGGAACCCAAAAACTTTGGGTCGCTTTCATTTTCTCCTTTTGTTTCTCCCACTAAGCAAAACATTTGAGAGATAGAGTCTGGGAATGGTGGGGGGTGACCGAAGTTCACCTCCTTACTCTGGTGGGGTTAAGGTGATGGAACTAGTGGTGGTGGCAAGGTGGATAGTAGGCCGTTCCACTAGAAAGGGGGCTTCAAGAAAGATAAAAGAAGGCAGTTATGCAACTTCCAAGAATGATAATACAACGCCTAGGTTGGGTGGACGCAAGTTGGGAGTAGTGGCATATCCTACTCGGGAGGACCATGTGGTTTTGAAAATGATCAAATTGGTCCATAATCTGATGCTTGCTAATGACTCAGCTGCTATGGCTATTGAGAGGACTATGGAGAAAGCTTGGGTGCAGTAAAACATGTCAAGCTTAGACTTTGCCTTCTCATATATGGAGCACTCAGGGGACCAGCTCATGGATGTATATACAACAGCCTCTACTGCTTGGGAAATGGACTTGGCTAGTAGGGCTATGGAAATGCTGAGTGCCCAAATTAGTAATATTGGTGGTGTGCCTGCTCTAGGCATGAAAGTCTAGGCCATGAATGCTTCTTGTAGTTTAAACCCCTTTTAGCACGCACAAGATGTTTGTGAGATTGCCGCTTTAGGATTGGGAGGCATAGGAGGCTTGAATGCCTGTCTTTAGATCTAGGGGATCAAACACAACTACTAATAGACCATCTAAAGTCTGGAAGAGGCCTTAACACATCCCAATTTAGAGTGTACGGGACATTACCAAATATCTAAAGAAGGATGCTTAGTGGATCTCAACTTGAAGGCAATGAGATAATATTCAAATATTTTATTATGTTGTTGTGGTCAGGATAATGGGGAAATTTTTTCCCCTTTTGGTTCTTAACGTAGAGATTAAACAACAATAGGGGAGGTTTGGAGAATTTCAACTAATTGGGCAAGACAGCTTTGCCTGCATCTTTTCTTTGACCAAAACTTGTGATTCTATCTTATGTGGTGGCCTTGGTTCATTAGGGGCAATATAGTCGAGCTACACAGGTGGTTATCTCAGTTCTAGGTGAGCTCCCTGTATGGCTTATCCTTGCCAGTTTGGATATGTCTTCCCACCTACCTCTCCAATACTGGGACCTGGATAATATTTCTAGAATTACCTCAATGATTGAACCTCCCTTATGGATTGATGCACAAATCAGTGCTTGGGGCCAACAAGAGTTTCCTCGGGTATGTTTTAGATTAGACTTAGCCACAAAACATCAAATTCGCATATAGTTAAATGGGCCGAATGGAAAATTCTACCAAAGAGTAGAATATAAAGGACTCACTTTATCTTATTTCATCTGCGGGAGGGTTGGACATAGAAAGGAACAATGTCCTGAGCTTTCTACGCCACATTAATCACATAGGTTGGTCATCCTTTGTAGACTGAGAAGTAGCTGGGGGAAATGCGGTATAACTCCCAAGTATCTACTTCTTTGGGGGGATCGCAGGATGCTTCTAGGCCATTGAGTAGTGGGGATAATTTAGCTAGCTCGTGTGTTGTGGCTATACAATAGGGGAATAGTTCGGAGATTCAGGTTTAGATCGGAGGTGTTAATAAGTCTCATTTCGAGAAACTTTCTAAGTCCCCTGCTTTAGGGAAGGATGTCAATGGCAAATGGGTTGTCGAGGTTGAAAATGAAGCATTGTTTGGACCCTAGAACCTAGTCCCACCTAGGAGGAGAAGTGGAAATAATAAGTAATTGAAAGCTCCAGTCAATTATGTCCCTGAAGCAAATGTAGCCATTCCCCAGTAGGTGAACTTGATTGTTGTTAAGGAACCTTCAAAGGTTAGAAAAAAGGAAATTCTCAAGCCCACATGGAAGGAAAAGCACATGGGCATTACCCAACCCCTCTTATTTACTACAAGTGTCAAGAAGCCAAAATCTCGAAGTAAGCCTTCTCAACCCCACTTTGATAAGGAATTGTAATAATTGGGGCCAATTAAATTGTTCCTATAAAAAAGAAGAAGGAGATTGATTGTGGCGGTGGCGATGGGGATGCCTCCCCTTTGGTTAAATAATATCTTCCCTCTTATTTTGCAACTACAGGGGTGCTCATAAGAAGATTATGAACAACTACCTATGTCACCTTATTTTTTACAATGAGGTGGTTTTTGCTAGATTGGTCAAGACCAAGATTGAGTCAATTAGCATGTCAGATATTGATAATTTTAATGGGGCCAAATGGGACTTTTTTCACTTCCTTGTTGTTGCGAAATCTAGAGGGCTTCTTTCTCTTTGGAGGATAGATATTACTCAATTTTAGATAATTTTAGGCACTAATCAAGGGCTTCTTGGGAACTGTTGCTTCTAATTTACCAAGATGGAATGTAGTGCTGGAATATACCAATAAGGATTACCATGTGTGGCACAAACTGTGGGATTACATTGGCTCCACCTTGCCTTCAAACCTTCCCATGATTGTTGGAGGAGACATTAATTTCTCTCTCTCACTGCTAGAGAAGAGGGTGGGAAGATATTATACTTTTCTAAGGGTATTTAGGAGATGATGGACTTTATATCGACGCTTGACCACCATGAGGGTCCAAGGTACACCTAGGCTAATAATAAGGATGGTATTAGTAAATTTTGTGTCTGACTTGATAGGATTTTTGAAAGTTCATTAGGGATATTAATCCCTTGTGAACTATCCCAAAGCTAACCAAGAGGGGGGTGAATTGGTATTTTAGAAATTTCTCAATCAAAAACACAATCTTAAATTAAACCAAAATTCACCACAAGAAAATTGAAGTGCAGAAATTAAATGTGGAAAAAATAGTAAGAAGGAACACATAGAGATTTATAGTAGTTCAGTCAACTTGACCTACGTCCACTCCCTGGAGCCTCTCCTCCGGGTATTGCACTAAACTCAGTTACTTTCCTTTGCCCCCATAGTAAGGAAGAGAAGCCTGTATAAATCTCCTTTCCATTGACACCGGAGAGGAAGAGAACCCAACTCCTTTTGCTTCCTTCTGAACAAGGCATAGAACCCGACTCATTTTGCTTCCTCCTGAAGTAGGCAGAGAACCTCGATCAATTACTAAAGTAGACCTCTCTTGAACCACCAAGGAACAAGGGATGATGACCGAAAAAGATGACTCGGATCCTTACTTGGAGCAACCTTTGTGAAATCCCTCACAAACGCCCCCTCACAAGATCCTCTCTCACTCCCTACTCTCCCTCTCCTTTTATCTCTCTCAAGTCAAGACAACAACAAAAGATATAATCTTGGGCAAACAAGAGGTCTTATATATAAGAGCTTCAAATTTTCTCTTAATTGTAACAAACTGACATAATCATCCAGGATGATATTCATATCATCCTTCTCAATTAGTTCAAATCATTTAGTCTCATCGGGAACATCACCCTGAATGCATGTCTAGACGATGGAAAATTAATTTGATCGTTTAGGATAATTTTACGATCGTCCCGGACGATTAGTTTAAAATGACAAATAGCATCCAACACATCCCTTTGATTACATGTCTGGATGTTGGAAAAATAAGTGATCATCCAGGAAAATTTGGGATCATCCCGAATAATTAGTGCAAAAATAATACACATCATCCAAAACATCATTTTGGTCATCCAAGAAGAACAATGGTTTATTTAACTTATCGTCTCGGGCACTCCTGCGATCATCCCGAATGAAATGATTGAATCTTATTTTTTTTCTTAATTATAAAACTAATTTTGGTATAATTACAATGCATCATCCAGGATGATGTCCTAGGCGATGTCTAAAAATAAAACATGCCTAAACAGATCTGGCAATTGTTTCTTTCTAATTTGAGCTTATAATCTCGAATGATGCTAATATCATCCATAACAATTTGCTTAATTGCATCTGTCTAAACCAGGATATCCTAATTAGAGTTTCTATTTTTAACTGATCATTCTGGACAATTTGGGATCATCTCAGATGAAGTGATCAAAAATAAAAAAACTCTAAAAAATAGTTAAAATTTTTCCTAGAGTGTGTGTGTGTAAGGTTACTTAGAATCAAGTCCCACGTTATTACAATTGACTCAAGAAAGGTAAAAAAAAAACTTAATGATGGTTTAAAATTTGACTCAGTCCTAATCTACCCAATCTTAAGCTGGCTTGATTTCTAATTGACATTGTGGACCTAAAATGTTAGTATGAAAGGTAGTCAAAAAAATAAAAGTGTCAGAAATGTTTATTATCATCAAAATTATAATTCTTGAAACCAAATTCATAACAATTTTGATAAATTCAGCTAGGCTCAACTTGGCACCCCATGCTTTGGTTAACCACCTAAATCGTGTTGCTTAAGACCACTATTCTTTACTTTTGATGTTGGAAACTCAGAAGCATTCCAGCTCTTCTAGGTGGCTCTATTTTGAAGACATCTGGATGACATATTCTGCCTCTTGGAAGGTGGTTTGGAAGAATTGGAGTATGCCTGATTATGTTCCACCTCCTGAGGTATTAAATCATAAGTGTTCTCGTACACTTAGAGCCCTCTTCTTATGGAGCCAGAGTAGAACTCAAAACTCCAGGATCACAATGCCTCTTTAGAACACCAGCTCGAGGAACTCCAAAGGCTAGATTATTCAGACAATGTGCTGAATGCTGAATAGGAGGGTGAACTTCTCTTTAATGTGGCTAAACTCTACTCTACCTAGGCTTGAATCACCACGTAGTGGATATAAAGGGACAAACTAGATGGATTGAGGAAGGGGATGCCAATTCAAACTTCTTCCATATGGTCGCGACTGGAAGGAGGCATACTAATTAGATTAAGGAGATTCGTGAGAAAAATGGGAATAGGATTGAGGAGCCTAGTCTCATCCAAGATAAATTCATTAAGTTTTACAAACTAAAATGGAGAGCAAGGAATATCTCTCTTGATGGTTGGTTGGAGGTTTTTGATGAGGATAGAATTACAGAGCAACTATTTGGTTCTCTTGATGTGGATTCTCTGAGCAGAAAGTCACTGAAGCGATCTTTAACATGGGCAGCAATCGGGCTTCGGGCATTGACGGTATCACATCTTTTTTCCACAAGTTTTATTGGGATATTATCAAGAAGGATGTTATTTCTACAATTTTAGATTTCTTTTATACTAATTCTATGTGTGAAAGTTGGAAGGACACCTTGGTGATCATGATTCCTAAATCAGATAATGAGCACTTGCCTTTCAAGTTTTAGCTTATTTGCCTTTGCCAATCACTTTATAAAGGGGTGGTGAGAAACTTGGATAACCATCTCAAACTAGTGCTCAGGAACATCATTGGGGAGGAGCAAGGTGCCTTTGTTCTAGGGCACTTCATCTCTACCTATGCTTTGATTGCTCAAGAGTTGATGTGTACCTTTCAGTACACCACAAAAAAAGCTAGTATGATGGCCCTGAAAATTGATATGGAATAGGCATACTACTATATGGCCTTGGAAACCTTACAACACATTATGGGATTGATGGGTTTCTCTTCTGGCTTTTATGAGTGGGGGATTCATTGCATTTCAAGGCTGAGATTTACCATGTTGATTAATGGATGTCGTTCCCTTGGATCAAGGCACAAAGTGGGCTTAGGCAAGGCTACCCTTTATCCCCACACCTTTTCATCCTTTATTCTAAGTTGTTAACAATGACTTTCAAGTAAAGGGGGGAACATCTTAGTATTTAGGATACATCCAATGAGGAAAAGGTCTCTCACTTGCTCTGCGCCAATGATATCCTCATCATTATCGAGGAAAATGGTGCAAATGATACCTGAATTCAACATATCCTTAAGAATTATTATGGATGGGCGGGCCAAAAGATTAACTAAAGCAAGTCTGTGATTCTAAATAATAAGTTATGTCCCCAATGGAAGAAGCAAAGGATTTATAATGCTTTGGGGTCCATGATGGTGAATGTTATGGAGTATCTTGGGCTACCCTTACATTGCGTAAGCTAGTGTCCTTCGATTTCTCCCAAATTCTTAATGGTGTGACCAAGAAGATCAATGTTTGGGGCAGGAAAAACCTTTCTCTTATAAGCAGGGCCACTCTTATCCATGTTTCTCCTTTTTCCACTTCGATGTACCTCATGAATCACACTTTGGTCCCTATGGGAATTTCACACTTGGTTGAAAAATTGGGAAGGTGATTTCTTTGGTAGAAAGATAGCAGCCATGGGGGTCTCAAATATGTGGACTGGACTAATTTATGCCATCCAAAAGCTCATGGAGGACTTGGATTTCACTTGACCGAGAATTTTCAAAGGACTCTTATAGCCCGATTAGCTTGGGACAATATCAAGAACCTTAACACCTTTTTAATCAAGATTTTGTGTGCCAAATATGGTCGAAACTTGTGGGACATAGCAAAAATGTGTTAATATCTTGGAGAGTGATCAAAGATGGTGCTCCGGTACTTAGACCATCCTTGAAGTGGAATGTGGGGAATGGCCAACTTATTAACACCCTCGAGGATGTTTGGATTCTGGATCGCAAAACTTGACTTGTGGCCATCCTTTGTTGATGTGAATTTTATTGAGACCTCCCAGGTGAGTGACTTCCTAGATGATAACTTCTATTGCAAGTGGGAGGCCCTTATCAATTTCTTTGGAATGGATTTGGCATAGAGAATCAATGCAATCCCTATTAATCATATGGCCAGTGTTTATAGGCCTGAGCTGCTGCATTGCTCGACTAGTTCAACCATAACAACCCTGATTTACAGGTCACATCTATGGGAGGCAAGCTACATGTTTGGATGGTTTAAGCATTTCAAACTCCATCTGAGAGGATTTTTTTGGTGGCGCCTATGGAGGGATGCCATCCCAACTAACACCTAGCTGCATCGGAGGGGCCTTAGCGATGAAGAATGATGCCCTTGGGGATGCAATAGAGCTGAAACCATGGACCACTTTGTTGGGTGTTGCAACAAGTTGAACTAGGCGTGAGACATTTTGTATAGATGGGGCTTCGATCTGCCAACCTTTGAGTCGTTGGAGGAGGGACTGACTGAACTACAGAAACTTAAGACCTCTAACCCCAGCTCAGGCAGGTTACTTTTCTATGTGATTTATCAACTTTGTAGAGCCTGAAAGGACCTTAAACATGGCAGAACCTACTGCTCTCCTTTGATGATTACGGCCACTTCCCTTTCTTTACTTTCAAAATTGTACACCTTACCATTATTGAAGCAATGGAGCACCAACCAGCCCCAAGGGCTGCCTACTTCATGACTATGGTACCCCCCTCCAAATTAGCTAATATTCAACCTTGATGCCTCTTTATAGCCATCCAATCGAGCTGGGCTCAGGATTGCCATTTGGGACCATAAAGGAAAACTTATTGTTGCAGTCGAGCTGCATGTAGAGCATTGGGATATTACTTATGCTAACGTGATTGTAGCACTATAAATGAAGGAGGTGATATACGATTGGATCTATGACTTTGATGGGAACATTATTGAAGGGGACTCGGCCAATGTTATAACTTAGTTGTAGCAAATCCTGAATCAAAAAAATTAAGTCTATTTCAGCAACAACGGCCTAGATTTGGCCTTCCTATATGTTCTTTTTTAGCATATACCACAGGATAGTAGCAAACCCGCTGATTTTTTCTCACATTTTTCCCTTTTTGGACATTTTGTATGGAAAGATGCCAAAAATAGTTCAATACCCTCATCCTTTTTGTTGCTTTTTAATTGTATTTTCCTTTTCACTTCCATTAATATAATGGAAATTTTCAAGGAACCCAAAAACTTTGGCGGAACGTAAAAACATTTGGGGTAGATCTTTCAACTCCTACAAATCTTTTCTCGATCTCAATAGCTTGCTTCTAGAGTGAGAGGCTTTTGTATGGAGAGGAGGGGTCGAAGATCTCCTCCCCACTCTAGCGGGGAGGCGGTGATGGAGCTTGTAGAGGTAGAGATTAAGATAAGTAGCGATCCTTGGGTGGCTCAGGGATTATGAAGAAGCATGGGAAGCATTCTCCCAGCAAGCCCAGCTCGGGAAAAAATAAAGACCAAGGGTCACACTTGTGGCAAACCGATGGGTGATGGAGGCTCTGAGAAGGCCAGTGATGATATGTCGCATAATATTGAGGTAAAATTGATGCAACGCTCAATCAAGGGAGGTGGCGGCGTGCTTAGGCTATGGGGCTGAAGGGAGTGTTCTTGCCCCATCTTGGTTTGGATGACCAGAAAATAAGGTATGAGGATGATAGATAACCCAACATTCACTGATGATGTCTTATTCATAGAGGTTGAAGGGTCGAAGGTTGACTTGGAAAGGGATAGCCTGATGATAATTATAGTGTTGGATTACTCTATGCCAGCTTCGTGTGGCGGTTCCATGGAGGTTTGCAGTTAACACTTGATCAATTTGTGCTAAAATCCCAATAGTGTAGCTATGAGAGTTTATGGAACATCACTGGGAGTTGGAAACAATAATGTCCCTCATGTAGGTGTGATTATTGAAAGTATAGATAAAAAAGAATTGGTGAACTCTATGGTCAACACTTCAGATGCTCAATCTTTTGCTACTAAGGAGGTTTTTCCTAGGATCTTTGTCCAATGGAAGGAGGATAAGATGGGGAGATCGTTGGACAATTCCAGTAAACTAACCAATGCTTGGAAGAAGCCATAACACATATAAATTCTTCATATTGAGGATGTTTACTCTATTTCCAGGGATGGAGTTACAGTGGAGATCAACATGGATTCAATGAATGATACATTGTCCATGCTCGAATGGGCAGTGGTAGGGAAGATAGAGGGGAAGCGATTGTCATACTTTCTTTTAAATTTGGATACCTGAAGATAGTGGAGGTGCTTTGGTAAGTTCCAGCTATATACAATCGGCCAAGACTATTTTATATGTGTGTTTGCCTTTGTGGACTCTAGAGATGCTATATTATATGGAACCCTGGTTTATCAGGGAAAATATTATGGGCCTCGATAAATGGACAAAAACTTTTTCTCCCTGCTCTATGGAAGGTTTGACTTCACTAGTATGAATAAGGTTTCTCCTGTTTCCTTTTCCATACTGGGATAAAAAAAACCACTCTTGAATTGCCTCGATGATTGGCACCCCTCTTTGGATTGATGCGCAAACCAGTTGTTGGGCAAGGTGAGAGTTCACCCGGGTATGAATAAGACTTGATCTCAAAAAGAAACTTTAAGCAGGTATCTGGATAAATGGCCTCAACAGGAGGTTCTACCAAAGTGTATAATATGAAGGGCTTGGATTCCTATGTTATGGTTATGGTCAAATTAGGCACAGGAAAGAGCTTTACCCAATGGGGGCAGCTAATGTGCTACCTGATGGTGAATCTCAAGCGCAGGAACACCAAATGGAATTTCAATAAAAGACATAGCTCTAATGGTGAGTAGTAATTTAGTGGCAAAACATGCCTCAACTAGTGCCCCTAGGCCCCAAAGTCCTGGGTTGAGGATAAAGTGGAGCCTAAAGGGCTCGGTAAAGAGCCCAACTAATGGGCTGATAAATCTAATTCAAAAGTGCTGAATGGTGGTCATCCTCTGGATGATAGTGAATAGCTGAGGCCATGGATTCTATCAACCCCAGACGTGGATACCATAATCGACCACAACCGATGGATGAGGTATGGTCGACCACAACCGATGGATGAGGTGATCGTGTCATGACAGCATGCCCTTGAACAACCCAAGCAGGTAAACCAGTAGTAGGTAATGAAATCACTAATGGCCAAGCCATAAGATAAATTTAAGCCATTAAGGAAGGAGAGGCGCTTGAGGATCACCCAACCCCTTATGTTCAATGCAAGAGTTAAGAAAGTAAAGAAAAATGAACATAGGAATTGGGTGTCCATGGCTCATTTTGAGAAGGAGCTTTCCCAGTAAGGACTAATCGAACAACTCCCTAGGAAGAGGAGAAATGACTTCAATGAAGAAGTTGATGGAGAGGATGCCTCCCCTTTTGTATAATCAAGACCTCAATCCTTTTTTGGAACTATAAGAGGGTCTGTATGAAAGATACAGGAAACTATCTGTGTCATCTCGTTGGTGATAATAAGACATTTTTTGTTGTATTGGCAGAGAGCAAGACTGAGGTTATTGTCTGAAAAGATGATGATAAGCTAATTTGTAGATGGTGGGAGTTCTTCCACCAATTGGCCATAGGAAAATTTCGTGGACTGATGATCCTTTGGAGGCGTGATGTGGCCAATTTTGAGGTTATGGTGGCTACTAATAAATATGTGATCGGACTTGTTGAACTTCTCAAGCTGCCAAGGTTTTTGGTGGCCCTGGTTTATGCCAACAAGGGCCAACATATCTAACGAGGGCTATGTGAATCCATCACCAACTCACATAGGAAAAAAATTCTTACTATAGTGTGGGGTGACTTCAATTGCTGCATGTCCTAGGAGGAAAAAAAAGGTGGGAAGAAGTTTGTTTTCACTACTGCAACCAAAGATATAATGGACTTTATGTCCTCTAATGACCTCCATGACCTTGGCTTTTATGGGCCTAAAAATACATGGAGAAATAATAAAGATGTAAACAGTAAAATTTATGTCCGGTTAGACAAATATATGATGAACTCTGATGCCCTCTAAATGGCCCCATTTGCAGTTATCCACCATTTGATTAGGATTGCCTCAAATCATTGCCTGATCTTACTCAAGATTGGAGCCTCTTCCAGCCAGAACACATATAGATGGATATAATTTGAAGATGATTGGATGACCTACCACTCCTTGTGGAGAATTATGTGGAAGTAATGGTCCAAACTGGACTATGGGAGCCCCTCTGATGTTCTCCAATGTAGGTGTGGTAGAACTCTTTGGGTTCTATTTCATTGGAGAAGGAACTGGTTGAAAGAGCTAGGAACTCAAAAGAAATCACTAGAGTTGCGTATTGCCGAGATACAAACTATTGAGTTCATGGATGGGGGCTTGACCAAAATTACTACATGGTAGAGAAAATGTGCAAAGGTTCAATGGATAATTGAGGGCGATGGAAATTTGCATTTCTTCCACTCAATGGCTTCAGGCCGTCGGTGTTTTAACATAATCTCTAGGGTTAAGATGCATGACAGGGCCCTCAGGGATGACTCAGGAAGGATGCATGACAAATTCTGGAACTTCTTCAATGCCAAGTGGAAAGGCATGAATGTCGCTCTTCGTAATTGGCCTTAGTTTGTGGAGGATGATAAGGTCTCGATCACTTTCACCAAACATTTAAAATTTGATGTCACTGAATCTGAAACTCAGATTATAGTTTTTAGCATAGGGAGCAACAAGGTGCCTGAAATTGATGGTATAACCTTCTCTTTTCGAAATTATATTTGAATTTAATTAAATTTAATGTGATTTATGTAGTGGGAGAGTTTTTTTACTCTAATTCCATGCTAGTAAGCTGAGGGGACACTCTTGTTGTCCTTCTCCCCAAGATGGAAGTTTCCTACATGCCATCCAAGTAATGTTCGATCAGCTTGTGCCAAACCTTCTACAACATGAACTCCAAGGTGTTAGTGCAGTGGCTTAAACCTATCCTAACCAAGATCGTTTGGGAGGAGCAAGGAACCTTTGTGTCGGATAGGTCCATCTCCCCTCATGGGCTTCTGGCGTAGGAGATCTTTTGCAAATTATAGCACTCCACCAAGAAGGGGTGGATGATGGCTTTTAATGTGGAGATGGAACAAGCCTACGATAATCTGGCTTGGGATACATTTCAAGCAATCATGAACACTATGGCGTTCCCCAACATGTTCACGACTTCGGTCATCCAATGCATTACCAAGCCCCAATTCACTCTCCTGATTAATGGCTGCAGATTGAACTGGATTGAAGCCCAATGTGCACTTAGACAAGCATGCCCTTTATCCTCGTACCTCTTCATTCATGCTTGGAGTTGATTATGAAAGAATTTAATAGGAATGACAAGCAGTTGGGAATTCAATTAACGGGTAGCTCGAAATGCATTTCTCATCTACTATACGTCAACGATATTTTTGTGTTAGATGAGGTCTAGAGGTCCAATACGATGTGTATCAGTGAAATTTTGAACCAATGTTGTGGCTAGATGCGACAGCTTGTGAATGGCAACAACTCAGCAATCCTTTTCAATAAAGTCTACCCCGACTAGTTGAAGAGAAGAATTACAAAAGTCACTAGTTTCAAGAGAGTGGATGAACTGGAGTACTTGGGTATACCGCTGACCCTATGCAAACTTGTTACTTTTGACTTCAATAAGGTCTTAAAAATTACTATGACTAAGGTCAATGTGTGGGGGCAGTGCCACCTTTCTCTTGTTGGAAGGGCCACATTTATTTGATCCTCCCTGTTATCTATCCCAGTTTATCTTATCAAACATAATCCCATCGCAAAAGGTATCTTATTGGGGGTCGAACGTCTAGGGTGTCACTTTCTGTTGCAAAAGGTTGGAGCTCTTAGAGGTATGCACTGTGTGGCGTGGTAGGACTTATGTCTCCTAAAAATTATGGGTAGACTGAGGTTCTAGCATCGTACTAATAGGACCATTATAGGCAAAACTAGCATGGAATTTCTTAGTGAACCCCTCCTCCATATTGAAGTTAAACTTAATCGCTAGGTATAAGGATAACCCATGGCAGGGTAGCTTGGGTTACATGGTTTTAAGCATTTAGAAAGTCATCCGGGATGGTATAGTGGCACTGAGTCTGATCATGAGATGGCGTATTGGGGGTGGCAGCTCGGTCAACATGTCTCGGGATGCCTGGATCCTGGACAGGCCCCTGAGTAGTTTGCCAACTTTTGTTGATGTAAATCAGCTCAATAACAAGATGGTAAAAAATTTCCTAGATGTTTAGAAGAACTAGATTGTTCAAGCCCTCAAGAAATTTTTTAGAGCTTATCTTGTCCAGCACATTTTGTGCATTAAAATTGGCTACACCTTGGGGGCGGACTAACCCGAGCTAATGTCTTCCCAGCTTAACAGAATAATCATTTTTATGGCCTGTCAGGCCAAGATGAAGGGGGACAATTACATATTTTTATCGTTTAGATGCTTCAAAACGAACCCCTCGGAGGAGTTCTTTTGGTGGGGACTCCTTTGTATTGCTATCCCAACAAGCTCCTGGTTATTCCAGTGTATACTGCTTGACTCCAATCTCAGCATGTGAGATTATGGGGAGAGGGAAGACGTCGGGCACTTCCTTATCAGGTGCAATAGGCTCACTCTTATTTCCAGTGCATTGGTACAATGGGGATTCCTTTTGCCTAATACCCAATCCTTGGACTATCAGCTCAATGAACTTTATCTCCTTGCGAGAACTTATCCTAGCCTTGGGAGGGTATATGATTATGTTATCAATCAGAACTAGAGAGCTAAGAATGCTAAAGTACATGGGCGGTCCATTGCCATGCATAAAATTATTGCTGCCACCATCCTCGCCTTGTTACTGTAACCTTATTTTATGCAAGTTATGTAGCAATGGAGCACCGTTCAACCCTCTGGGCTGCCACCACATACACTTTGGTTCCCCCCTACAGGTTGGCTGAAGATACATTTTAATGTCATGTTATAGCCATCCAATCGCACAGGCCTTCGTGCAGTTTTTTGGGATCATAATGGCCAGCTAGTTCTTGCCGTGGTAAAGCTAATTGAGCATTAGGATGTCACTTATGCAGAACTGCTTGTAGTAACCACTTTTAAGGAGGTCATATAACCATGGATGTTGGAATTGGACCGCCTCATTATGTAGGGGGATTGTATTAATGCCATCAATTGGTTAAACTACCTTATGAACCGTGATCATCCTCTACATGCTACCCATCTCAAAGTGGATATTTCCTTTTTGACTGATTTTAAGTATGACTTTTTTCACCATATTCCAAGATAAAGTAATGGAGCAACCTTTTTTTTTTTTTTACATTTTACTTTTTTGGCTATTTTTTTGTGGAATGATATTCTAGATAGCAAAGTCCCCACAAGTTTTATTAATATTTTGAGGGATTAAAGTGATAGAATACCTCTTACTTAGTTGCACTTTTTGTATGTATTTTTCTTTACACTTTGATTAATGAAAATGCAACTTTAAAGGAACCCAAAACCTATAATTTCTCACAAGGTGCTGGTAGACTCCTAAATGTAACATCCGTCGATCCCTTGTTAACATCATTTATGGTTGAGACTAGGATAATATCTAATCGTCTTTGAGCCCCCAACTTTCATTCTTAATTAATGAAAAAATCCTTGGAAAATGCTTTTGTAGTGGTTCATCTTTCATAAATCAAAGAATTTCATATATGACTATGAAATATGAATGCCCTAGGACCTTTCCTCTTAATTATTACTCCGATCCCAAAGGAAAACATAATAGAACTAAAATCATGTGGTGTTTTCCCAGACTAATGTATCAAGAGCGTGGACTTTCTTTAAGCACTCTAATTTTGTCAAAGTAACAGTGTCAGAGGCATGAATTGGGCAACTAATGATAGGAATACATCACCAGTATATGGGACGAGGTGGGTGGTACAAACTATGAGGCAGATCAACCAACCCTTCCCAAGGTCCAACTGCGAGCTTTTTAACTACAACAACTTAAATATATGCTATTAGAACTAGACTTACCATGGTTGGTAGCACCAGACTTGCCCTACAAGGATACTCAATAAGGGATTTAAATTGTACTCATTCTAATTACCAGCTTGAAGAGCCCAATATTATTAATTATTATCACTACCTCCCCATATCAAGATTGGGTAATTTACGTGCATGCCGCCTTCCTTGAATGTGGTAGCTATCTAACAGGCTCCCTCTCCAGAATCAAAGCCCAATTCTCTATCGCCTATCACCACCATGGTGCCCCTATCCCACCATCAAAAGTTGATAGGGCAGATATTTGAATGATTCATCGCCAACATAATGGTCCTGTGATTCGACAAGTTATCATGAATCATCAGAGAAATGAACATATGCCAACATCAATATATTACCTAATAAATGCATCCCTTCCAGAAGTCAGAGTTTTGGTGCATGCATTAGCTCTAGAATTACAATGGTTTTTTTAGTAGCACATACCATCAAATATACTAAAACTAATTTAATGAGCCATTCGCTATTTCACAAATTGAAATAGTTCATAATTACAAATACATGGTTTAATCTTTGAGACAATCATATGACTACTGGCATGATCAATAAGGTAGCACGACCTCAACACAACTATGATCTCAGCCTAGCCGCAACAATAATATGGATGGTGGGAGGGGAAAAGCTAAAGTTGCATAGAGGATAAGCCAATGACACCTTTCAATTAACTGACTCGAGTAAGGTGTCTATGGCACCAAAGGTAATTTTCTCAAATGAGCCACATTTGCAATAATATAATGGGACCCAAAGCCAACCTCCTAAGCCTCAAGATTGTCATGAAATGACACCCTTAGCAAGGGGTGGGTGGGTGTCAATCTATGAAGCACTCCCCATACCTTGAACAAGGACACAGAGATTATTCATAAAGCATTTCTAACAATTAATTCCGTAAATAAAGGAATTCACTTCTCAAGCATCAATCATGGTATCTTGGTTGATCTTCATAATAATATGAGGATCATAGAAATTAAAGGACTATTTTGTTAATGGTTGGCCGCACAAAGTAACCACCAATAAATTGAAGAAGAGTCCACAACTCATGTTCCAATACAGTCTCAAGTACTTCCACATCAACCAGCCTAATGACACCACCCAATATCAAAGAGTAAGACAACTCCGACAATAAGCAAACCAAAGAGTCAAGGTAATGATGTGGATGGTGAGCTCCCAAAAGGCACAAATTGTAGTTAAGTTTGGGCGAGCTGAACATCCATGTAAGATGAAAAATATCAAGTGAACTATGGAGCATATTCTCTAATAATACCAATGTTGACATGCAACTTTGCACATCTATTTAATCTTTTACATCCAATAATTAGAGGCATAAGCATATGGTTACTTCATTTAATCACAAGAACAATCCATCCACTATACATCAAAATGCAATTTAGCCAAATCTAGTATGAAATAATAAATTGGGCTGAGAATTAGCCATAATTAAAAGCATCAAAGGCATGTGTTTCATCTCTTGCATGATGTTGATAAAAAGCTAAGAATTCATATATACAAGCCTTTGTATGCTCATGCTAAGAATAATAGCATAAATGCTAAGACAAGCATGTTAGGCTAGAAAAAAAAATTTTACCCCCCTACAAATTTAGCTTCCCTCTAACAGGTAGGCAGGGCTAATAACACTAGAAATGCCCCAGTAGTTTAAAAAAGTTCAAAAAGCATCCAATATTTTTTTTGAAATGAAGTTTTTACTTATATTTGCACACATAAGTTTCCAGTATGCCATCTTGAAGCCCAAACATCTTAAATTTAGTACTTATAAGAACATTTATAAGGAGACTTTGTCACGCTTTAGGCCTAGGCACGCTGGCAGCGAAGGCCTGGGCACACTAGTAACCATGGCATGGCCATACTGGCAGACAAGGTCATGGCATGCCTGTAAGCAAGGCATAAGCACACTGGATACCAGGGCTTAGGCACACTCGCAGGTAGAGCCTTGGCATGCTGGCAAGTAGATATCCTATGCTACCAAGCGAGCAGTGCCTGTATAATTTATATGTAAGGCTTGGGCAAGAAAATCCTGAGCACACTAGCCATCAAGGCTTGGTCAACTTTACAAGCAGAGCCTATGCATAATGGCAAGCAGGATAGCGGCACACTAGCAGTTGCATAGGGGGCCAATAACAAGCTCACTTTGAGGCACAATTATGATGAGTAATTTGGCATATATAATTATTCTTTCACAACCAACAATCGAAGGAACAAGCAACATGTCACTTTATTTATTCATGGATACATTATATTGTTTATGTATTAAGATGCATAGTGATAGAGCATAGCACTTTTTGTGCATTTTTATATGTATTTTCTTTTATAGTTTGATCAATACAAATGCAAATTTTAAGGCTCTTTCATTTCTCACCATTTATTTCTCTCACTAGACACCTTGTGAAAGAAAGTTTGGGCATGGAGGGCATGGAGCTGAAGGTCTCCTCACTCTAGCTAGGGTGGAGGTGATGGAGCGGTTGGTAGAGTTGATCCGGATAGTAGGCGATTGGGTATAGGCTCAGGAGCTAATCGGAAGGTTGGGGAACATTTCCCTAACAAACTCAACACGGGTAAGAATAAGAGAAAGGTCCATTCAGGTAGTAAGCTTACAGATGATGAAGTTATAGAGCTTGCGGGTGACAAGCTATCCTGTCATGATGATGTTAAGCTGATGCAGCAGTCGAACAAGGGAGCTTTGGGGTCGTCCAAAGCTACTGTATAGAAGGGCACAGATTCTCCTCCTCCAACTAGGGATGCTAAGAGCTTGAAGCATGGAATAAGGTTGATTGACAACCCGACATTTACTAGGGGGGCTGACATCAATGGAAAATGAAAGCTTAAAAAATTATTGTGATATGGATAGCATTATGGATGGTGTGGAAGACATAACCCCGTCCATGATCTTAATTGACAATCCCATGGATGTATGAAAAGGAAAAATGGTGGGGATGAGCTCGGATTCCCCTATGGTAGGTATGAATGTGTGTTGATCTTCTATAAGGAATGGTGATAGTGCCATCGCAGTTGTAGGCATGATTGATGGATGAGATTTTAGTGGAATTTCACTTGGACTCTATGAAGGATAATCTCACAATACATGAGTGTACTGTTGTCGGTAAGATCATGGGTAGAAGACTTCCCTTTTTCTTGCTAAAATCTTAGGTTCAGTGGTAATGGAGATAGTTTGGGGAGTTCCAACTCCCCACTATTGATCACGACTACTTTGCTTGTGCATTTTCTTTGGTGGAGGCCTAAGATGCGATACTATGTGCAGGGCCATGGTTTATCGGGGGTAGCATAGTTGGCCTGGACAAATAGGCACCAACATTATCCCCTAGCTCTTTGGAAGGACTATCATCACCAGTGCGGATCAGGCTCCACTTTTTGTTGATGCAATATTGGGATGTTATGAATTTAACTCGGATTGCCTTTGTGATTGGCATTCCCCTGTGGACTGATGCCTATACTTATATCTAGGGAGATATGAATTAACATAGGCGTGTGTGAGATTAGACCTTTCCATGAAGCTTTAAAATGGCATATGGATTGAAGGCCTCAATGGAAAGTTTTATCATAAAGTGGAGAATGAGTGGCTTGCCTCAATGAGATTAGACCTTGCCATGAACTCTGTGTTTTGCTTGCAAAATGGTGGGACAACTAAAGGAACAGTGCCTAATAAGAATGAAAACTTTAAACAGCGGCGGGACTATTCAACCTATGGAGCAAACCAAACCCAGTGAAAGGCAAGAGAATGTGTTTGCTTCACCATTGCATTCCAGCCAACTAGTTGAACAAGCTTCTTCAAATAATTTTGCTTCAACCAACAGTCAGTTGGAAGGAAAAGAAAGGTATAATGGATGACAACACCCAATTGAATCTTAAAAAAAGTTGCTAATATACCAGTAGAAGGAAATGCCACCTAGCCGGGGGACGAGGATCAACTTGGACCGTGGATATAGGTTCCCCCAAGACATCAAAGACCCAACCATCCCTAATTAAAAGATAATGATGCTGCTAATGCGTAACAGTCTTGGATACCCCCCATGAAGGTTGACTTGTGTCTTGTCTCTGAGCCCCACATAGAAAAACCATAAGAGAATTTCAAGCCGTCTAGGAAGGAGAGACATATGGGCATTCTACACCCTCTACTTTTCAATGCTGGAGTTAAGCTGAATAAGGAGAATTAGGGTAGGAATCACATCTCCTAGGCCCATTTTCAAAAAGAGCTAATGCAATTAGGACCAATTGAACAACTCCCAAGGAAAGGAAGAAAGGATTATGATGATGAAGCTGGCTGCGGGGACACCTTCCCTTGTATTAAATCAAAGACATCTAATATCTTTTGGAATTATAGGGGTGTCTATAAGAAAGAATTATAGGGGTGTCTATAAGAAGAATGTGGGTAACTACTTGTGACACCTTGTAGGTGTTAATGAGGTTGGATTCATTAGGCTTGTTGAAACCAAGATCGAGGGAATTATCTGATCTGATGTGGATAGATTGATTGGCGGTGGTTGGTAACTTTTCCATTACCCAGCTAGGAGCAAATCTAGTGGGCTACTTGCACTTTGGAAGGGTGAGTTAGTCTAGTTTAGTTTGGTCAATGCTTCGGATCAAGGTTTAATTAGCACTGTCACTTTCCCAAGTCTGGAGAAGTAGATTATAGTTATTGTCTATGCAAATAAGGATTACCATATCCATTGTAATTTGTGGAATGCCATCGAAGTTAATATAGTAGCTGACCTCCCTATCCTTGTTGGAGGGGGTTTCAATTATTTCCAATCTGAAGTGGAGAAGGAGGGAAAGCTCTTTGTCTACTAGAATGGGGTGCAAAAAAAGTAGGAGTTTCTCTCCAAGAATGTCATGCATGATTAGGGATTCACTGGGCTGAAGTTTACATGGTTGAATATCAAGGATGGGAACAATAAGATCTGGGTGCACCTGGACAGATTTGTTAAGAACTCTAGTGGACTTAACTTGGTGCAATTTTCTTCGGTGGCTCACCTTGGCCTCATAGCTTCAGATCATTATCCACTGCTAATGAGATTTAACTCTCAAACCAAGGCGTCAGCTGCTCAATGACTGTATTTTGAAAATATTTGGATGACATTTCCCGCCTCCTATAGTGTTTTTTGGAAGAGCTAGAATAAGCAAGCCTTTAGGCCACCTACAGAGGTGGTGAACCATAAATGTAGCAGAAAACTTAAAGCATTATTCCATTGGAGCCGAAACCTCCTTAAAACTTGGGAGATCTAAAAAGTTTCACTTAAAAGTCATATACTAGAGCTCTAAATAATTGATTCTTTAGTGGAGGGGTTGAATGTTGAGTAAGAACAAGAGCTCCGGTCCAAAGTTGCGGAACTCAATTCAACTCTTGCTCAAATTTGCATGTGGTTGAGACAGAAGACAAAGGTTTGGTGGATTGAGGAGGGTGATACCAATACTAATTTCTTTAACTCTATCGCTTCAGTGAGACGCCATAGTAACCATGTCCTAAAATTTAAGGACCATAATGGGGAGGTTGTGTCCGAGCCTGCACTTATTCATGAAGAGTTTTGGCAATTCTTCCAACATAAGTGGAGGGATAGGTGTGTCTTCCTTAATAACAAGCCCATGTTCCAAACTATGTCAAAGTCTGGAATGGTGGCAGGACGCACTTAACGAGCTAGTTTTTGATGCTAAAGTCTAGAAAGCAGTGTTCACCTTGGGAAATAAATGAGCCCCAAGTATTGATGGTATTACTGCTTCCTTCTTAAAATTTTATTAGAGAATCATCATTTGTAGTGTTACTAGAGCTTTTATAGACTTTTTTCATACTAACTCTATGCTTTAGAGCTAGAAAGACACTATGGTCATTTTGTTCCCGAAGGAAGAAGGTACTAATTCACCATCCAAGTTTCATTCAATCAGCTTATCCCAGTCACTTCATAAGGTGGTGGCCAAAGTAATCATCAACCAGCTTAAACTATTTCTTGAAAAGGTGATTAGTGGGAACAAGGTGTTTTTTTCCTTGGGAGATCCATCTCAAATCATAGGTTGATTTTCGATGTGTTGATTTGTAAATTTTAACACTCAACCTCAAAGACTGGTTTGATGGCATTGATGGTCGATATGGAACAAGCTTATGATTAATACCCTACAACAGCTGATACAAATGATGGGATTTTCTGATTTCTTTATACAGTGAGTGATTTAATGTGTGTCCTTGCCTTGGTTCACACTCCTTATTAACGGGAGTTGATCCCCATGGATTGAGGCAAAAAGTGAATTCCATAAGGGGTGTCTGTTATCCCCCTACTTATTCATTTTATGTTCAGAATTGCTTTCTAAGGCAACCTAGAAAATGGGGGACCATTTGGGATTACATATCACCAGCTCAGCCAAACAAATTTCACACCTACTTTATGTCGATGATATTCTGATCTTTGTTGAGGCTAGCAAAGAAAATGTTGATCATATCAAGGCTATATTTGATAGCTACTAAGCTGGACTGGATAGAGAATTAATTGTGAGAAGTGTTCAACCATGTTCAGCAAGGAATGCCCCAATTATAAGAAAGGAAGACTAGCCAGGAGGCTACGATTTAGAATTATCACATCTTTGGAGTATCTCGGGCTTCCTCTTTTTATAAGAAAGCTTGTGGCCTCAGATTTTTTAAAAGTTTTATGAGCTACTAATAAAAAAATCAATATCTAGGGTAAAAGACTCTTGTCTTTGGTGGGTAGATCCACTCTCATAAAAACTTCCCTATTAACTATTCTGATGTACCTCATGACACTTACCTTGCTTCCCAAAGGTATCTTGTAAACCTCTTACACAAGAATACTGATAGCAGAGGGCAGCACTATGTAGCTTGGGATGATCAAACCACTGCCAATTGGTGGCTCAGCTTTCTCTTGTCACAGACTTACGAATGCCCATTTGGTTGTAGGTCGCTTGGGAGGTGCTAATGAATCCCTAATCCTTGCTCCATAAAACTCTTTGTGCAAAGTATAGGATGAACCTAAGGGTTGTAACACATGGATGTAATGTCTCAAATTCATGGAAGGTCATCCAGGAAAGTGTGAAAATTCTCCATCCCCTTTTAAGATGGTGAATTAGTGATGGGATGAGTATTGATACTTTAAAAGATATCTTGTTCCTGGATCGTCGTTTAAGTTAATGACCAATATATTTTGACTTGAACTAGATGGAGAACTCATCTGAGACTATGTTCCAAGATAACTTATGGGGGTGGGATTGTGACAAGCTGAAAAGGTACTTTGGCAAGCACCTAGCTCAGCACATTCTAACGGTTATCATCAACCTAAATGAGGGAGAGGACTGCCCAAAATTAATCAACTCTCAAACTAATTCGACCATTACTGCTATGGCATATCAGACTTATTTTAAACTTAGGAAATATGAGTTTGGGTTATTTTGCAAGTTCAAATTGCACCCCAGAGAAAGCTTCTTTTGATGGCATCTCCTTAGGTGGCAATCCCAACTAATTCCTCGTTGTATCGGCAAAACTTGGTGGACTCCCCTCTTTGCCCATGGGGGTGTCCCAAGGCTAACCAAGAGGGGGGTTAATTGGTTATTTAAAAAAAACTTTTGGTAATTTTAAAAGCAGATTTAGATATTTTGCACAATAATTAAAATTTCTCAAAACTATTTTTCAACCACAAAAATTAAATGTGCATAAAATAAAAAGAAGTAAAAAATAAATATAGAAGAACACCAAATTTTATAGTGGTTGGGTCCAACTAGACTTACGTCCACTCCCTGAAGACTCCTTCTTCAGGGATTGCACTATACTAATGTGACTCTCCTTTTTCTCCCACAGCAAAGTGGATAAGAACTTACAACAACCACTCTTCGACCAACCCTTATGCGGCAGAGTACTAACATTCTTTCTTACCCTCCTTGTGACAGTAGAGTACCGTCATCCTTTTTTACCTTCCTGGAGACGGTAAAGTATCGGCATCCTTTCCCACCCTCCTTGTGATGGCAGAGTACCAACATCCTTTCTTACCCACTTGATGATGGAAGAGTACCGGATCTTCTCCAAATATCATCTCTCAAGAGTCTTCAAAGAAGTGGGGCAGAGATTTTAAGAACATACAAAGAGATCCTCACATTTGGGCAACCTTGTGAACCCTTCATAATTTCCACTTACAAGATCTCTCAACCTTCACTCCCAAACACTCTCATAAAACACTCTTACTATCACTCCCATGAGAAAATTTGTAGAAAAAATTGGATAGTCTATTTTTTGGACTCTTATATAGAAAAGATAGTAAAAATCATCTATAAAACTAAAAATTTAAAGTTGAACGTACTTGGATCGTACAGTATAATCTTACTTTGTATGTACGAATAGTTTAAAAATCCATGTACGATCCTGTACGAATCTAATTTCATACTCTATCCATCATATGTACGAACTAACATCATACAGTTTGAATAGTTCAAAATTGAACAAGTTCATCCAGTATGATTTCATACGAACCCATTTTATATACTGGTCGTTGTCTATATGAACCCTACATCGTACAGTACAAACTATTTAATCAAATCATGCTTCATATGGTACGAACATAGATGAACCTATTATGTTCTCTAGATATTGTCTGTATGAATTAAATTTTATATAGTATGAACAATTTAAAAAATTTATTTGTTTGTATGGGACAAACTGGCATGCACCCATTATATACTATAGATGTCATCAGTACAAACTCCACTTTGTACAATATGATTAGTTCAAAAAATGGTGAGTTCATTTGGGACAAAATGGTACGTATCCCCTATATACTCTGGATGTCATCTGTACGAATCCAACTTCATATAGTACGAATAGCTCAAAAGAAAATTTTCAAGGCATGATTCGATTAACTTCATTCTGTAGGAACTTTCATGTCAAATCATCCAGGACAATTCAAGAATCGTACAATAGAATTAGTTTTAAAAAATAAAAGTTTTGACTCACTCCCCTAGTGTGTGTGATTACGGTTACCCAATTACAATCACACTCTCTTAGACTCAAGAAAAATAGAAATAAGTGCAGGCTTCAATTACAAGAAATCCTAATTTAATCTATCCTAAAGTCCTCGGTAGTCTAGAGTATGATTTTCTTGAAACGTTAGTACACACAAAAAATACAAACAAAATATATCCAATATATATTAGGTAAAATAATAATCAACACATTAATATTTTAGTATCATCAAAAACTCACATAAAAATATAGTTTTAAAAACTAAGATTATTGAAGAATATTGTGGAGTTTTGTAAATGGACAGGTCAAAGAGTTAACATCAACAAGTTCCAAATTATTTTTGGTAAGGCTATTAGGAGGTCACATAAGAAGAAGGTTGCCAGAATTCTTGGTTTTAAAATGGTGAAGGAGTTGTGTTATCTGGGTATTAAGATCTCTTTAAGGAGATTAGGTATGGCAGATTTTCAAGACCTTTTGAGCCATGTGACAGATAGATTGAATGTTTGGGGAAAGAAGTCTTTATCTTTGGGAGGTAGAATTACTCTCATTAAGACTTCATTACTATCTATGCCGAACTTTTTACTTACACACTCTCTGGTTCCTATGAAAGTGTTGTATGAGGTGGAGAGAATGTGTAGGAGATTTATTTGGAACAAACCATATGGGAGGAAAGGTTTGCACTATGTTGCATGGGAAGAGATATGTAAACCAATATGTGACGGCTGGTTGGGAGTGCATTCTACTGTACTTAGAGGTGGTGCTCTAAGGGTGAGGTTGGCATGGAATTGTATCCAGAATCCTGATTCATTGCTTCATAGATCTCTCATTGGTAAGTATGGAGATGATATCATAAATGGAACTTGTAAAAAGGGCTCTTCTAGTGCTTGGCAAATTATGAAGGATGGAGGTAAACAACTTAAACATATTGTCAAATGGAAGGTGGTAGGGGTGATAAAATTAATGTCTTTGACATTTGGCTGCTGGGCAAGAGTATTAATGCATGGCCTACATTTGCTGACTGTGGAGCTTTGGAGGGCATGACGGTACAACAACTTATTTCAGACGAAGGAAATTGGGATGAAGCGAAGCTAAAGTAGTTCTTTCATGAAGAACTAATTATGTTAATTAGGCAAATACATATTGATTGTATTTGGAAGGAAGATCAGATGGAGACCGTGTGCAAATACTCGAGTAGATCAATTTCTGCATTAGCATATGAATATGTGATGAAAGGGAGGTGTAAAGTTGATGATGGTGGTTATTGTAATTGGCTCAAGAAGTTCAAGCTCAATACTAAGGTGGAACTTTTCTGGTGGCGCCTAAGTAAATTTGCTATCCCTACTAACCATTTTCTCAAATATCGAAGGCTTGCTGTTAATGATTCTTGTGCTAGAGGATGTCAACAGGTTGAGAATTATGAACACATTGTGGTTCATTGCAAATATCTAGTTGATGTTATTTCAAAAATTAGAGATTGGGGATTTTATGTCCCTGTGTTTCATTCACTGGATTGCTATTTAAAAGAACTGAGAAGAAGTTCAATTAGAAATTCTAGTATGGTTAGAATATATTGTGTTGCAGTTTTTCTGTCCTGGAAGAACCGCAATGTGGTAAAGCATGGTAAGGTTGCTATGTCTAGTTCCTTGGTGGTGGCAAATGCTTTTTCTTTAGCCATGTTGAAATCTAGTCCATATCTAGATAGCTGGGGTGCTAATCTCCCTAGGGAGTCCCATAGAACTTGGTGCCCTCCACCACTAGATTGGATCAAGATTAATGTGGATGCTTCATTGTTGAGTTCAAACCAGGCTGGTATTAGTGGAATTTTCAGCGATTGCAAAGGTAGACTTCTTCCTGCTTTTGGGAAGAATAAAGTACACTGGGATGTTGCTTAACTTGAGATGGAGGTAGTTAGAGCTATAAGAGATTTCATTTAAAGTTGGATGCTTGAAAACAAAGGACTTATCATTGAGAGTGATAATATTAATGTGATTACATTCATTAAAGATTCTTTGAAGAGGGTAGAATGGCGTTTGGAGAATTGGCCGGTCAAGGAGCTATTCTTCCTAAACAATTTCAATAAATTCATCTTTCATCATGTTAATAGAGAATGTAATAAAGTAGCTAATTTTTGTGCTACTTTGGCATTATATGGTAGTTTTAATAGTTTTTCTTTTGGTAACATTCCATCCTCTTTGCTAGATTTAATCAAGGAGGAATGTACCCTTTTATCAATTGTAATTAGTCTCTTTGATTCCTTTAATGCATAATTGCACTTTCAAAAAAAAAAAAAACTAAGTTGCAACATCCCCATAAGGAGACGGTGACCCACTATAGAATTTGCTGCACTGGGATAGTACCCAAGATGAAATACTGGAAGCTACCACTATCAAAGACCATTTGCAAGACTGGATGTTTGAATTGGTAGGTATAATTATTGAAGGAGATTAGAGTAGTGTGATCAAGTGGCTGTAGGCAAGTTGCTGATTATCGTTACAAGATTCATTACAGCTATGAGGGGCCAAACCTTACTTTCCTAATGGACATCAAGCATATCATTTTCCATTATATCACTAGGGAGGCAATCTTTCAGCGGATTATTAATCCCATTTAGCACTTTTTGGTAGTTTAATTTGGCATGATGTACACAATAGTGAAATCCCCTTAACTTTTTGGTCTGTGTTAAGGAATGATTGTGATACAACATAGCCTATAGTTATTTTTTGGTTGTACTTTTTTCCTTTATAGTAACTTATTGCAATAGTAATTTTCAAGGATCCCAAAAACTTTTTTTTTTAGAGAGAGAGGATCTAGGATAGCTAGAGGGAGTGGCCCTAGGTCACCTCCGCCAAATGGTGGTAGAGGATGATGTAAGAAGGAGAAGCAACCATAAGGCAACCATTGGCAAGAGCTCGACCCCCATGTCAAGGCGGCGGTGGTTGTTCCCAAGCCTACTACGGTGCTTAAGCTGGTGAATACTTCCCATCCTTCTTATAAGGTTCAGAATGCAGTCACACTAGGGAGTCATGGATGAGGTCATTGCTCAAACATAGGCCATCATCCCGTGGGGAAAGGAAGAAGATAGCAAATTAGAGAAGTGGCTAAGCAGCAAGCTTCATCCAGCTTGCTGGAACAAAAACTAGCCACGGTGGAAGGTTTTCCTTTTAGCATTAGAGGCATCACCTATATATCTCCCAACAACCCACCAAAATATGCTGTCCATCTTGACTTGTTCGCCCTCAGGTCAATGTCTGTCATAGCTCACAAATGCTCAGAGGATGCATGCATGTGGACTGGCTCAGACAGTGAAGCTAGTTTGGAAGATATAATGGAGGGCTCAGGAGACCAATCCAATGAACACAATGAAATGGATGAGTCAGATGCTCATTCGGACACCAACATAGAGATGGATGCTGCTGAAATAGGTATGAAGATCGAGCTTCATGAGGCCTTCTTCCAGCTGACACCGGTAAAATTTGATGCTATGCAAGACTCATTTGATGACTCAACTGATGATCAATTGAGCCCAACACCTCCTCAAGACCCAGACCAGAACGCTGACAAGCCAGCCACCCCTGTGACTCTATCAAGTTGTGGCTACGAGGAGTCTGCCCAGGTGTGTGTTTTGACCCCTCCCAACCCATGTGGTGTTACTACTATGTGTGTTTCGTAATGGAACATATTGTGGATGGTTCCTCCAAGGGTAGGTGTAAAAATTCTCAAGACAATCCAACCCTTATTCCTACTGCTACGTGATTATGCCCATAAACTATTTGTGGTAATGCCCTCAAGAACCAAGAAACTTTATCTCAGCAACCACAACCCCCACAAGCTCCCCCTTGGCAGCTAGTGAACAACTTAGTCGCCCTTTTTCTTAGAACAAAGTGCAATATGTTTCCTTGGACAAGATGAAGGATGAAACCTTCCTTGCTAAGGATGGCATCTCTAGGGAGCCGAAGGTGGTTGTAGTCCATGAGAACATTAAAAGACTAGAGAAAGATCTTATGACCAAGATTATCGGTAGGAGAGTTTCCTTCCCCTTTCTTCTCAGTGAGCTCAAATACCGATGGTACCACTTTGGTGCTGTCCAAGTTATTACAACAATCCCAAATTCATTTATTTGTCTTTTTTAAATTTTGGAAGCAAGATATGCCATACTAATGAGAGGCCCATGGATTGTGGCGGGCAACATCTTTGCAATGAATAGGTGGTCTCCCACTAGGGGTGTCAATATTTGACACGACACGACAACCCGACCCGGACCCGACCCGGAAATTCCGGGTTGGACCCGACCCGTTTGATAAACGGGTCGGGTTCGGGTTCACAAATTTGACCCGTTTGATAAAACGGGTCGGGTCGGGTTGACCCGACGGGTTACCGGGTCAACCCGAAAACCCTTTTAATTTAAAAAAAATAGAGAAATGTTTATGTACAAATGAGTTCTCTGATGCTCATTTGATGGATTCCTCAGCCACTCCATAACAAGCTCCTTAATCCTTATCCTTGCCCCGCCCAATGAGATCATTTTTAGGCAATGATCCTATTTCACGTGCTCCGTGCAGCTCAAGCTGCTGCTTATGAAGCTCTTGCATTGCGTTTTTTACAAGATGAAGGAAAGTATCAACACCAGTTGTTGTAACTTTATCAAGTTTCTGCATAGCCATCTCCAGTCGCTTCAAGGTGGGATCAATTTTGAGAGCACATTTGCCAAATTTGACAAGTTTTTTTTCATGGATTTCATGATGGAACGCACGTTTGCCAAAAAAAAAGAAGATTGGAAGAACGTTGTCGGGTCGCGGGTCGGGTCGGGTCAACCCGGCAACCCGGCCGGGTCGGGTCCGGGTTGAAATGTCCGACCCGTTTGTAAAAACGGGTCGGGTTCGGGTTGACCCGTTTAGATACGGGTCGGGTCGGGTTCGACCCGAACCCGGCGGGTTGACCCGAATTGACACCCCTATCTCCCACCTCCTCTCTAAGTTCCCTCCAAGGCCTACATTTGCAAATCAAGATTTGCCTGCCCCAACTCTCTCATGTATTGGGAAATCAACAACATTACTCGCCTAGCCAGCATGTTGGGGGAGATACTATGGATAGATTCTCCTGTAAGCTCTTGGGACAAATCTTCATATACACGGATTTGTGTCATAATTGATCTATCCAAGAAGATTCAACATGGAGTGTGGATAAATGGGCTTCATGGCAGATTTTAAAAAGTGGAATATAAAGGTTTCTCAAACCTATGCTTTGAGTATGGCTTTCTTAGCCATAACAATGGAATGTGCCTATCCAAGGCCCCAACCCAAGGTTCCCTTCCCTAACAATCGTAGTCGCCACCCTCCAAGCCTCAACAGCCTCCTTCAAGTAGACCACCAAAGCACCCACTTCCTATGGACCACCCCTCGGCCTCCCCTCCTCCCGAGCCGCAGGACAAAGTTTTGGATAAGCTCTGAAGCAGTGAAGATAGAGATGAGGCTTCCCTTGGAGCATGGAATCTGGTCACCCGAAGGAAGAAGGGAAATTTCAAAGTTGTAAAGGATCAAGTCAACTTCCAGCCAGTCACATCTACACCTATTCAGTTCATGTCCTCTAAGGTGCAGTAATTGGAAGAGACTTCTTACATGATCTTCAATCTTCGCAAGAAGTAGCGTAGAGATTACAGTGCCCACTTCACCAAAGAGTTCCGTCAGCTTGGGCCCATAGCTACCTCCCCTCAGAAGAGGAAGATGACTTCCACATACCTCACAGGTGAGGACTTGGTCCCCTCAAATGCTCAATGAGTTGTTCCCTCTCATTGGTATGTTGTGGGTGCTCTAGGCTTGATGGATCTTTGCTAGAGCAATGGGACTCCTTTTAGCCCTTATGGTTGTTCTTAATTTTCATCAGGTTCCTCCCCCCTCTAGAGTGGTTCCCTCTTAATTCGAGTTGTACACCCCACAAGCCCATGAACGGGATTTCCTTCTCTTATTTTAATCCCCCATAGTGAGTATGTGTTCAATTGTCTAGACAATATATACCTAATTACATAAATGACTCAAGAAAAGAACAAACTCTATCATTACAAACTAACTTAAATATTAACATTGCACTATCTTAAGTCTAATTCTTTAATCCAACTCAATATATGTTATACCTGAAATAGTTAGCGACACACAAAAGAAACAGTTAATGTATATAAAGCAGGAACAATTAAACAATCACACCAATAATATTTATAAACATTAAAACACTAGTCGGGCTCTCGAATTTCAACAAACTCTATGAATCCTTAAGTGATTTCTCTCGTGTCCCTGATGCATAGTGAAATAGACCTTGGCATCCTTGAATTAGAGTAACCTAGGCAACAACTAACTCTAGGTCTTTACTTCAAGCATCTCCCTTTAGAATCTCATGATGAAGTTATAGGGCGGCTTACTTAGCTCTTGTCACATCTTAAGGAGGGTTTACAAGCTCTGTTGAAGCTTCTGAACACTCATAAATTTTGTGATGAATATTTTTTTAAATTATGCAAAAGAAGTAAAAATTCTTACAGATAAGCAAGTGACCCATCGGTGTTCTAACTCTTTAAAAGTTGTGAAGAACAACGGTCATTTCAAGGCATCGTTGAAGTCAAGCAGTGACATCATGACATCAAAGTAGGTGACATGGTCAACAAGATCGTTCATTCCCTTATAAGACTCTTGAAGGGCATCTTGAACTTTGGAGGTGACCTCATCTCTTCCCTCTCTCTAGAAAAAGCATTAGACAATTTAGGCTTCGCCCTCCTTAATGAGCAAGATTGTACTCTCTAATGGATGTGCGAGATGGATCTGTGTTCGGTATCAAAATGAGCGTAAGAGTCTCTTGTCTCTTATAGCACACTGCTAAAAGTCAAAAGACCCTTCTAGTCTATGTTTTCTAGTTGCATTCCTAATAAATCCTCGCAAGGTATTTGGATTCGTCTTCACAAGCATTTTCGCTATTTCTATGAGATCGCAACATGTAGTATCGCTAAAAGCATCTATATCAACATATGGTTCTTGTTCTACTATCCATAGATGAGTGTTTGTCTTTTAATCATTGAGATCAATCCACGCCCACTGCAATTTTCGGATGTTGGATCAAATGTATCTGTGAATGATACCCGACTTTACTAATAGGCAATACCAAAATATAACATCTAAGAACTTTGGGTGAATATGAAAAATAAATGAAAATATTAAAATGGTCTAGAAAAACTAAAAAAAGTAAGAAAAAAAATAAGCTAAAGTAGATCAATAATACTCCAAAAAAATTCAAAATATATCTCTTCGCATCTTAATTATAGAGATCCGAGGGCTACAACAAAAACCACATCAACAAAATGTAAAAAATACATAATAGATTATAGCCCATTATTAATCTGCTCAGATCCTAATAAATCATTAGAATGTAATCTCATTTTAAGAACCAATCAAAATAGATTATAACCCATTAATAATCTCTACTCATAAGAACCTAATAAATCTGAGTCCTATCTAAACATTTTAAGAGCCTATCAAAAATTTACATGGAAATGTACAAATATACATAAACTTTTTATTGGAAGAAAAAAAAAACAGGTTATTAAAAAATCCAAAGCTTACTTCAATAGTTAAAACTACCAATAACGACAAACTAATAACCCTGCAAAACCACGTCCAGTTAAATCTGCCGATGCGGACAAGCAGTAATTGCCTAAAACAAGAGAATAAAACAAGAAAGCATATCATTCCTTCATGTTTAAACATATAAAAATGCAGCAGATGCAAATACACTTAATGCCAACTGTTCAATCCACAAGAGACCAGCAAAACCCCAACAGAGGATAAACATGTAGCAACTCTCAAGACATCACAAATAGAATCGTAGACATGAAGGACAACAAATGGTTTTTTAAGTAAATGATGCCTGTTTGCTATTTGGCTTGGCCGATTGATGAGATTGTGATGACGCAAGAGAACAATTTGAAAGGCTCCTCACAGAAGCATGTGTTTTGAAGCCATTCCTTGCGTTTTGGTTGCTGCTCTGAGAAGCTGCACGTTCTGCTTGCAAGGTCTGGAAGAGAGGGGAGGAACTTGCCATGTCCTTAAGGTTAACCAAAGGCTTCAAGGCTTCCACTACATCACTCATGAGTGGCCTTACTTTAGGGTCCCGGCTGAGGCAACGTTGAGCAAGATGGGCAGCTTTCTGGGCTCCCTTGATAGAGAAGTTTCCCTCAAGGCGGGGATCTATGAGCCGGTAAAACCTCCTCCTTTCTCCAAGATAAGGTCGAGCCCATTCGACCAAGTTGTGTTCCCCATTGGGACGGTTCTTGTCCATGGACCTCCGACCTGTCATCATTTCAAGGAGGACGACCCCAAAGCTGTATACATCACTTTTTGAAGTTAAATGCCCTGCCAAATATTGTAGGGTATCAGAAGTAAAAATTAACCGAACAATAAAATTGTTGAACAAAACTAAACTGTTCGAGTCCATTATAAAAGGACTAATAAATAAGAAATCCTCAACAATTTATTTAAACTCTTCCGCTAATATCTCCCCGTGCTATGTTTTTCATATAACTCTTTCCAGTATAGGCTTTGAAAAGAGAGTGCAGTTATACAAATCAACAGAAAATTGACAGCCAGTTTGATTAATTAGTTCGAATTGTGTAAGTTGGATCCAAAGTTTTCGTTAATAAAAAATCTGAAGCCAGCTTTCGATTGCCATACAATCAAAATATGAGAGAAGGGAAAGTGAATGACTACAAAGAACTCAACAGGATTCCATGCAAAAAAACGTATGAACAGATTAAAAAAAGAGCACCAAGTTAAATAAAAATTGGCATTCTTTTGCCTAAGGATTCAAAGTCACCGAACACAAGATAGGCAGAAGCTAAGTTCAATACAACAAGATGGGCTACACTAAACTTCGCTCCCCATGGAGGAGGTCGATGTTTTGTCGTAGTTGGTCATGTAGCTATCTTGAAGCAACGGGTTAGTACTGATGAGCACAGTACTACCAGTTGGCTGTCAACTAAGTACATCAAATTGAATATGACTTCTGAGTATTAATCAACCAAAGTACAGAAGTTGAATGCAACGAACAAGAACCGCTAGATGAGTTCTTGATCAATCTACTTGGCACTTCTTAACTCTGGAGAACTCCTAATGGGCGACTCACAACTTTAATTGGTTGATTAAGCCCGGTTTATTGCACTCAACCCGGATGAATAATGGTATCCATCAACCTCCCAATTCTTGTCTATTTCAAAAAATCCAAAATGAACAAAAAACTGAAAATGCTGACAATCTAATATGCCCTTAAAACTTTGAAATTTGTGCCCCACAAAAATTTGATCAAGACTGCAAATTCTTGGCTGCCATGGTCATGGCACATGCCCGCTTGTGCATTATGATAGTTAATCTCATTTTACCTTTTTTGCCTTTTGATTTTGCCTGTTTGTTACCCTAATTTCCTCTTCAATAGAGAACTTTAACTCCTTGAAATGCAATGCCTTGAAGATGTGACTGCTGCAACAGCAGAGGATCAATTTTCTGATAATAAACACATCTTGAAAATTTGTCTGAGCTTTTTTCTTAAAAATCGATCAACAAAAGCCTACGTGGAGTACGTGTTAGCTACCACACTCCCTTGAGTGTACTTCCTTTAAGATATCAATGACTTCATTTTTATAAGTACATCTAAGTAAAGTGCAGACATGTTCTGAATAGATGTTCCTTGCAATATTACAAAATAGCATGCTTAATAGCCCAAACATAGTCTATGTCTATCCCAAATTCTGTACTACTTGTCTAGCAAAGGCCCATCAAAGATAAAAACATGTGCTGTGATTGCTATGTGTGCACTAGCGCATAACATACATGGTACGAGCTACTTTTTTTCTAGTTTATTACACGTTGTTCTGATTTATTGATCTATTCAAGTTATTTGTATGAATAAGAAACTTTTGTTGGATGTTACGCATAGTCTAACAAGAGTAATTTCAGAGCCAAGTTCAAGTCTCATGCAAATATATTTTCTTATCATCAAATTGAGGTAGCATAACAGATTTATTGTAAGTATAAAAATATCTTACCCTTGACATGAGCTTATGGTATGATTTTCTCCTTTTTTTTTCTTTATTGAATAAATAAATAATTTTTTTCAATAATAATATTTTTCTTATACTGTAACCAACTTAACTTTTTTTTTTTTTCATATTTTAAAGTCATCTAAACATTCATCAATTCGCTAATTCTTTCCCTCTTACTAAAACGACTTTCATCTTCTTGCATGCTCTTATTTTATACATTGCTTGCATATATAAGTACCTTTAAAACGCCTTCAAAAGTATTCATATAATAAGATTGTATAGATAAAATATACTTATTCAAGCTAGTATTGATCCATCCTCTTCTCTTTCCTTTCTAAACTTGATTAATGATTTACCTTTTTTTTGCATTCCTATCATTTATTATTAAAGCTAGACCCTTGAATGCATAACTAAGGGGTTGGATGAAGAATGGCTTCTTAAGTTTAAGTTCTTGATAAAAAAATGTTTAAAATATGATTGGCACGATTTCAAATTGATTTATTCACGTTAAGAAATAGTAATTAGTCATGTCTACTCAAATTCATCAACTATTTTTCTTTTGATGCTTTATCTCTCCATTCCCACAACTTATTGGCCTAAATTATGCAATGTCATAACTCTGATGATGCAATTCTAAAATTTACATAACACAAATCAAATTTCACGGACAAGAAAATGATCAAAATAATCCCTTGACTTTTTATAAAGGATCAAAATGATCCCTAACTATAGTAAACGATCATTTTGATCACTTAGCTCTTTAAAGAGGAACCAAAATAATCTCATCGTGGGAATATTTTGGTTCTTCTTTGAGGACTTGACGGACCAAAATGGTCCTTTAATATATAATTTTGGATTATTTTGATCCTTCATAAAGAGTCAAGAAACCATTTTGATTATTTTCCCTTTCATGGACCCATAATGAGTATTTAATATGTCGAAGAAATATCATATTATATTTGTATGATATTAATAGTTCATTTTTATTTTAAGTTATTTTTCATTTATAATATTGATTTTTTAATAAACTATTCATGAATTCTTTTTTATTTTTTTTTGCATTTCTTAAAATAATGTGTCATGTTGTACATTATCACTTCCCGAAATCATTGACAATTATAATATGTTCGTCGATCAATAATATTAATCAGCCTTGATTTTGAATCTCATTGGATAACCAATTGGGCAATGAGATCAGCCAGCATCAAGCACTCAACAAAAATATTGATCAGGTTTGAGGCGATTTCAACATGCATCAACTCAAGTTATGTAATGCCCTGAAAGAGAAAATAATAATGACATCACTAGATATTTGAATTTGGACAGTATGTTAGCAAATTAGTTTTGCTTTATTGTGGACCTTGATTTTAAATGATTACATTTGCATAGTAGGATCTCGAGCTTCATATTCAGTACCTTAATTAAAACACTGAGAGTAGAGAAGAGAGAGAGTTGCATTGAACCAATTACTCAAGCAAATTAAAAGTCAGCCAAAAGAGGTTTCTACTCAAACTGGTTGTTGTTCACCTGGAAGGAAATTTTTACAACATGGATATAGGATGACACCTACTAGACTAGGCATTTCAAAACTACATAGATTTTAATAACGTATCTCCTAGAGGTCCTATCAGCACACATCGATTAAAGTAGATCTTGTCAATTCCTTGTTCGAATTGATGAACTTAGAGAGTAAAGTGAAGTAATTAAGCTTTTATTGCAGTTCTCAGCAATGTACAAGATGTAGAACTCGCATCATTCCACAATTAACTTTTGTGACCCATGATCCCGAGTTTGAGATTTTGATGATGACAAATAATGTCGCCTAAACTACTCTTCATTTAATATATTTTATTGTTTGCTATTGTCCGTGAGTACTAACATTTCAGGAAGATCACAAGCCACTCAGGACAACGGGAAGACTTAAGACTAGTTAGATTAGGAGTATGAGTCTGACAATGTAATTCGTTATTTATTTTATTTTTTATTTTCTTGAGTCTGGCCACAAAAAGCAGGTGAGTCTGAGCAATCATGCACACACACAGGGGGGAGGATTTTTAAAAGTAAAAAAATACTATTTTTCATTGTTTGTTAATTGTACTGTACGAAGTTATTTCGTACTGTACGATATTATATTATAAACGTGTTCTGTGAACAAATCGTACGGTACGACTAATATCGTACTGTACGATGTGTTTCAAATCCAAAACCCTAGCCGTCACATTAACTTAAGTTATTATGCGTCGTTCGTACTGTACGAAGACCTTCGTACTGTACGATCTATTTTAAATACTTACTTAATTTAACCCGTGATTAGTGCAAGAAATCAAGGCTTAATTACAAATTGAAAATCATATTGTACGAACAAGTTCGTACAACACGATGAACAGAGACGAATTCAGATCGTCCTGGACGATCCCTTGTTTTTGTCTCATCGTACTGTATGATATATATCGTACCATACAATGAACAGAGACGACATTTGATCGTCCCGGAATTCGTCCTGGACGATGCCTCGATTTTCACCATTCGTATTGTACGATGTGTATCGTACCATATGATGAACAGAGACGACATTTGATCGTCCCAACTATCGTCCTGTACGAGCAGTAGTGTTAAGGATCATACTGTACGATTTAGAATCGTACTGTACGATTAGATTTTGAGCTGTTCGTACAACTTGGTGAAAACTTGTGAAAGAAAAAGGATTCTATTGTTGTACGTTGAGAAAATTTGTTTGCCTTCGTAGTAGTTTAAATTTTCTTGTTAAAAATTTAAAAATATCAAAAAAATTAGAACCTGCTTAGGTTTTAATTATTGCATTAAAATTTTCACAATTCACCCCCCTCTTGTCCATCTAGTAATTTCGTTAACTTGGTTATCTTATCTTAATAAAATTCTTCGAGGAGCTGAACTAACATATCTTATCAAAAACAAATTATTACTAGCACTAGTCATAACTTTTGGATGACTACATGCTTATTTCTAAGCACATTCAATTCAAGCGGTTACTGACCATCCACTTCAACTGAAGTTTATGATATCGAAGCTTTAGGTGGAGAAGAAACAAAAAATTGCAAGTGAAGGCTTCATCACATTCCTCTATCCACTTAAAATGCTTTGTACTTTGCAGCACTTCAAAGAAGCACAAGCATTTGTTTCCAGATATGGAGATAAATCATCGTATTAGGCCAGCAACTAAACCTATGGGTATTTGCAACTACTTTGTGGTTCTTGGCAATGGAAAGCATAAAATTTCTTAGAGCTTATCCAAGCTATCTTGGATACCTTATGGAGTAACATAAAATAAAAAACTTCCCAAGTCACACTCCCAATGCACAATTTTACTATTTAAGGCATATATAAACCTTCTTAGCATAGCAAAAGTTTCTTGCATGTGGTGTGATGTAATGCAACCAAGGAGTGTTACTTTAACAAGCAGGTTGTTGACATACACTTCCAAGTTTGATGCAAGCAAAAAATCAGGAAGACCCTGATTTTGCAAGCATACTAAAGACTTCCTAGAAAATAAAAAAATAGACAAAATACTCCACTTAAAGTGAAATAAAATACCACTTTATATCATAAAAATGACACTTACAAGATTATAACATAAAACTAAACATAAAACAACACCTAAAGGAGCTTGCAATCATTGATTAAGAAGAAAGATACAAATGGCGTCGAACTTGTGGAGAAAAGAAAGAGATAAGAAGCCCAAGACGAAGTCAAAGAGAGGACGAGAGAAAGGGGGACAAGCTTGCATGCTTTCCCAAAGAGAAGAGAAATGGAACAAGCTCGCAAGCTTTTCCAAGAAGAAAACCCAAAGGTTTTGGCTTCCAAAAATACCTCACATAACACTCTCATTTTATGCTTACAAAACATCATATATTTATAGGAGAAATGGGGCAGCCAAACAACCCAAAATATCTCCAACTAAGCCAATCAAAATAGAGAATAAAGAAAGCCAAAAGGCTGTCCAGAAGCAGCACCCAAAGAGCCACACAGAGAACCGGAAAATGCAGCCCAGGGAGACAGGAACAGGCACCACAGAGAACCAGAACAGACAGCCACAAGGGGGACAGGAATAGACACCACAGGGAACCGAAACAGGCAGCCACAAGGGGGACAGGAACGGACATCACAGGGAACCGAAACAGGCAACCACAAGGGGGGAAGGAACGGACACCACAGGGAATAGGAATAGGAAGCCAAGGGGGGAAGGAACCAGCCACGGGAAGAGGGATCAGGAGGTGAGAACCGAAGGGCCACAGAGAAGGGGAAAGAGCAAGCATCCACTCCACATAATGAGCTAAAAAGTAGTAGAACTTCCCATAATAATGAGCTGAAAACAACAGCTCACGCATTAATGAGCTAGAACATAGCAACTTCCAAAAAACACAGCCAAAAACCGAGCAGCCAAGCCCAAATCGAGAGGCAACCATCAGCCCAAGAACCAAGGCACCAAACTAGCTAGCACACCCAAAGTTTGCCAAGCCCAAGCACTACCTACTCATGATCATTGGATGTTTTCCATCATAGGGTAGCATAAAAATAATAATAATAAAAAACTATAGCATTCAAATTACAATAAAAACTAAATAAAAAACTGAAATTTGCATCATCAATTCCCCCTGGTGGGAGAATATCACCTCCTGATGAGAAGGCTTCAACAATTTTTTGATAGAGATCCGAATGACGATTTTTTAGCTCAACAACATCCATCCATGTACAGTCCGTCAATGGATGATTGCTCCATTTAACAAAGAACCTTTTGTGCTCGCCATGTCTAGTCTTAGTAATTTTGATATCAATAACATCTTCAATCTGATCTTCTCTATTTAGAACTGAAGTGAAATTTGGTAAAATCTCAACCTCCACAGAATCATCTGAATTTCCTTCATACAATGAAAGATCAGAAACATTAAATACAGGATTAGTTCTAACGGTGATAGGAAGATTCAAAAGATAGGCATTCGTGCTCAATTTTGTAGAATACGAAAATGCCTAAATTTCTTTCTGCTTAGCTTGTCAAAAGTATCAACATGAAATCATTGACGACGAAAATAAGCCATAACCAAATCACCCACTTTAAAATAAATTTCCCTTCGGTGTTTGTCAGCAATAGATTTGTATTTAATATTTGTCATACGAAGTTTTTCAATGACTTGCTGTTGGACTAATTTGATATGATCAAAAGTTTCTGTGGCTTCAGCACTAACTTTGTTAGGTAAAGGCAAACAAGTTCTATCTAAGATGGGAGATATATACTGACCAAAAATAATTTCAAAAGGAGTTTTTCCAGTGGATCTATTAACAGAATTATTATATACAAACTCAACTTGAGATAATATCAAATCCCATTACGAAGGTTTCTCACCAGCAAGGCATCTCAGTAAATTCCCTAAGCTTCGATTGACAACTTCAATTTGCCCATCGGTTTGAGGATGATAAGCATTACTAAACTGAAGAGTAGTTCCCAACTTAGCCTAGAGTGTTCATCAAAAGTGGTTCAAAAATCTAGTATCCTTATCATAAGTAAATGTTCGGGGTATGCCATAGAGACGAACAATTTCTTTAAAAAACAAGTCAGCAACATATGAAGCATCAGAAGTTTTTTTGCATTGAATAAAGTGTGCCATTTTGCTAAAGCGGTCCACAACGACAAATACAGAATCAATCTTAATTCCCTTCGCAGACATGATGTATATCAAAAATGTCAAACTTGAAGTCATGAAAGAACACTTCTTCAGATTGATGTATAGTTTTTGTTCTCTTAGAGTTTCAGGGAACCGGAACAGGCAGCCAAGGGGGGAAAGAACCAGCCACAGTAAGATTTAGGCAGGGGGTACCAAAGGGGTAGCAGGGGAAGGTAGCCACGACCAAACACAGGGGGGATGTACCCCCCCCCCCCCCCCCCCCCCCCCCCCCTTTGCCTACATCAAAGTTGCAACCCATCAGCTCTTAAAGATGATATCCATCACTAGTTGGTAAGTCACCACAACATTCTTTCTTCTAAAGAGCAAAACATTGTAGCAACTAATTATATATGATAAAGGTAAACATTCACAAACCATCTAGAACATCTTGATATGGTGATATCATAAGATAAAAAATGGACAAATCAACCAACGCATCAATTTGAGAAAGAGAAAAATCTGTCTTTTATATTGAATTTGGTTCATATTGATAAAGCCCATGTCCATCATCCATTTGATTTTATATTTTGCACCAGTACATCATTCAAAATACAATAAAAGTACTACACTTCCCAAATTTATAAGTCATCAAACAACCCTTTCTCGTATAGATTTTACTAAATTGATAATAAATTATCACTTTTTCTTGATAGGTTGTGCCTCATCAATTTTCAAACACTAACAAGCAATGTTGCTGTCAATTGCTGACCAAACAATAACGTTAACATTCAATTACAAAATTAGTTCACTAGATTCATGCAAAAACAAACAGTGATGTATGCATCAAAGCAAAAAAGCCCACTTTGGATAGTCAATAACAATAGTGAATAACTCAACTACTTTAGTTCCAACAATCCAGGCTCAAGTTGAAAAAAAGCCCCCTTTCCACTTCAAGTTGAAAAACTACTTGCACAAACCCCACAGCATTAAGATATCCCGTTTGAGATTGCACCAAATATCTTTGGACGGTGATATGATGACCTTCTACTAAGAACTTCATGATGCTAAATGATAAGTCAACACAACCGCTTAGATGAGGTTAAGAATCTAGCGGCAAAAGATTTAGTTACAGGAGGTCAATCCATCAATTATAATGAAATTTGGCCACAACAATGTACATGAAATCATCCTAACACTAAGTAATTGAAAAAGGCATGATGCCTTGGGACTCTCAACACCCTCATAAAAATCAAAAAAAGGGCATTCCAATTAAAGCCAAAATATGAAGAAAATATTCATCACATCAAAAATTGATTTGAAAATAATATTTACTGAGCAACTAGGGTTTATAAAGAGGATATTGATTTTGAAATTGGAGCTCAACGTGATACCAATGATGGCATCGTTGAAAGGATTTCTAGTAATTAGATAGTCAACACCTCAGATGGTGATTAAGATCTCACTTAGTACTTCGAACGATGAGCTTGATGCAATCAAGATCTCACTTGGTTTCCACTGCTTAAGACTTCACCACCCCTAAGATTCCATCAAAACACAATCCAAAATCATCTGGATGTTATTAACGACGTGAAGGGCTTAAGTTGGAGCAATCTCTATCTTATCCTCAACCAATGGCGCATTGTCAAGCAGTCATCCTAAGGATGAATTCGTTCAATTTATAGGTGCAAAAAATATCAATGATTAGGTTGTAAAGGTTTCAACAGTCGTTATCAAAACTAATGATCATTATGTTATGAAAGATGCAAAATTTTTTCAAGCTACAAAAAATTTGGTGTTGAGTGCATCAATGACGATCTTTGGAAGTTCTCCTTATCTCTGTATGGCAACAACTACTTGTTATTGAAACTCATACTGGAATGTATGTTAAGCACTTTTATGGTAAAGTATCATCTCGTGCTTAAAGAGATTGTACGACATCGGCCTCTTTCAAACTTTAGAATTATTATTTCAACAAAAAAGCACCTTCTCGACCAACTTATTGTGATGGCGATAATTTAGTTTATGCTAAAATATCTCAATGAATCGATTAGTAATCCTTCAACTTCTAAATGTAAATTCCTTGAGTCGAGACCACACAATTGTCTTCTTATCTGTTGGTATAGTTATTGGTGAGTTTATGAAACTAGGCAAAGGGTCCAGGTGGCTTGATGCCCAAGGCATAACAAAATAATTCTTCTCGAAGGCTTTGAGTGAACACATTCTACATGACAACTAGCTCCAAATCTTGAGCATCCAACATCTTGCACTACAAGGGAGTGATGAATAGCTAAAGTATCTCAACCATCCTTGTTCATGTTCAATAAAGCATTTAAGTCCTTCTAAGACTTCAAAACATTGGTAAAATAGGTGTTGTACTTCCTCTTAAATTAAAAATAGTAAGTAATTCTTCTTGCTAGAGCAAACTCAAGGGCGCTTCCTTGAAGATAGTGAAATGAAGGGGAGTGATGAATAGCTAAAGTATCTCAACCCATCCTTGTTCATGTTCAATAAAGCATTTAAGTCCTAAGACTTCAAAATACTGGTAAAATAGGTGTTTTACTTTCCTCTTAAATTAAAAATAATAAGTAATTCTTCTTGCTTGAGCAAACTCAAGGGCGCTTCCTTGAAGATAGTGAAATGAAGGCAGCATTTCATAGTCACAAACTGCCAAAAGACAGACAATGAACTCAAAGTGGGTGACATGGTCAATCGGGTCCACTTGCCCTAAGTGGAGTCCAAGACTAACATCTTAAACTAAATAAAAGGAGGATTCTAAGTGATCAAATAAAAGCATTTGTCGATAGGGCGACTAGCTTAACTAGCCTCTTCAATGGAATCTTAGCAATACTTTCACTAAAAGAAGTCATCCCAAATTGAGTTAACAAGACAAGCTCACAAGAAAGCACATGCATGATGCCCAAAATACACAATTAACTTCAAAAGAAGTGAGTACACCATCACGATTTAAATTATCATCATCAAACAATCTTTTTCATTTGTAGAAGTTGATTAAAATAAGCCATGATTGTGTCTCTTGGTCTAAGCCATTTTCACAAGATTTTCATGATTGGTAATAATCATGTCCATAGTTCAAATCATCTTCAATGCTCGCTACAGCTTAACGGATGACAGATTCAAAGTTATTCCATGAAAAATAAATTGAACATTAATTATACAACAAAACAATCCAAAGATAAGAAGAGAGGAAAAAGGCTAGATTTGATCTCTATGTTCTCTTAGGTGAATCACTATAAAGAACTTAATCAAACCCCTCACAAAGAAGGATGAGCTAAACCGAGAGAAAGTACTTGGATTCTAAGAGAACGGGAGAACTTTACATTCTTCTTCATAAGAATTCATTGCCCAATGCTTGTTGACACTTGACATCATATAAGCAGGAGTCATGGTTGGTATTATAAGATAGAAAACATAGAACTCAAACTCCTACAAGGAACATCGAACATTTATCATAATTGATCATGCAAGTGACTTGAAGTCAAGCTTCTCTTGATTAAGAACACCAATGATTTTTGTGCCTAATCAATCAAGTTCAATTGCTAAGTACCACTAAGATGAGTTCCTATTCAAGTAAACAATTCCTAATAGGCAACTTTTGATTATAGCTTGGTTCATTCTTAAATAATTATTGACACATTACATCTCATTCAATTTTGCTCTCTAAGTTGGTGCACTTTATAACAAATGCAAATAACAAAATTCAACATTCACAGTAGCATTTAACCATTGATAGTCATTAAGCTTAAAAATTGTAACAGGCAGGAAAAACATAAAAGGTCAAAAATCGCATGTCCTATATAAATGATATGTGTAAGGTCTTTCAAAGAAAAAATCCATCTCAATGCAATCGCATATTATATGAGCCAAGAAAGTAAACATGAAAAAAAAATTGCAAACTCTTTCTACAAGTATGATGATGATGGTATTGCATGTAGCATAGAACTCCACATGATATTTGTGGGCTGCGAAAATTCGGCCCCGGCCTCTGCCCACTGTGCTTTTCTTTCTTCGGGTGGAGTTTTAACGAATTTAGTTCCGGGGTAAATTTTGGAAGGCAGATGGATTTGTAGATAAAACGTTACCTAGAGATTTCTCCCTCATTTTACGAAGACTTTATGATCTGAGTTCTAGTTTCCTATAGGCGCAAGCCCCTATAGTTAATTACCCCTCCCGATAATGCGAGAGAACTTTCGATTAAGGCTAGTCGTCAATCAGATACATAGAATATATGTGTTATATGGCATATAGTAGCAGCATGGGTTTGGGGTTCTGGAAAGTTCGAAGATTTGGTTTTTAAAATTAGAAATTTCACCATCTTGCACTTAAAGCGGATGGTGGGAGAATAGATGATAGACCCGATCAAGATCTCATGGTTCTGTTGTCCCGGGCAATCATGATTCCTGGTTTACTTAGTCAGAGGAGGTAGTCGACCCAACCTGATATAAGGATCTTTGTCGGCAACCAAGGGTTGCTTCATCTAAGGGGACCTTGTAGACCTGGAGTGAGTGTTTGTCTAGGGGACAAATTTTGAATCCACCTTAGCTAACAAAGAACTTTGTGCCCTATCGATCATATCTTATTTATTCATATCTCAAAGATTTGATGCAATTAAGGAACATATTGGCTCTGGCCATAACCGTTTCTTGTGGTGCCATTTGACAGCAAAACCACTCGGTTTAGAGGGCCCCGGGTCATAACCGTTTATCCTGCGGTGCCATTTGGCGGCAAAACAGCCGGTCAGAGGACACGCCCACGTCTTTATTGGCAGGAGATTGTTTGAGAATGGATCCTAGTGATATTTTTTACTAGACATTAGCTCTTTGTGAACCAAAGTACATTTTAATTTGTTCACCTCGATAAACTGTTGCGGATGGTGGATTGATGTTTGCTTTAAACATTTAATGGTTTATTTTCACAGTTAAATAAATATCTTTGTATTTTGATGATTTTTGAATTTTTGTGGGCATTTGGGATGGCATTTGAAATTATTTGAGAACCCCTTCAGTTGTGATATTCATTCAATACAGCCATCATCGGGATGTTTGGGGTCATTTCTATTAGAAAATATTTTCATTTTATGGATGAACCTTGTCGACTCCATCGAGTTATCGACAGAAGATCGGGTGTTTCGTAGGCTTTATGCCTTTGTTAGTGAATTCTCATTGTTATAGGCTTGAAGGCCTAATATGAATGTATTAAGACAAATATATTGGTCGCCAGCAAAAAGTTCACTTATTGACCCGCGCAGCATCCCTAGACGTCATGTGTACTTATAACACGCTCATCGGGGCCCATGCGGGTGTTTGGGGGGCATTTTGTAATTATTTACTGAACGTTATCGACTCATATTTACTTGTTCAGGAGGATCGGGTTGAATTCTATTGACCCGAGCAGCTTCCCTAGTCGTCACGTGTGTATCAATAACATGCTCGCCGGAGCCCATGCGGGTTTTCGGTATTGCACTTACTCCTTTGTGTACCTATGTGTATACAGACTATGATGCATGTGCAGGGGCATTCTAGGAATATTTGTAAACGTCTTGTCTGCTTGCATGAATGTTGCAGATCCGGTGACGATAATATCTGGATTTCATGAGGCACCTCATCATCCTAATGTTGACTCCCCTTCTCTCGTTCACCGGGAGGTCCTTGAAATTCGTGATTGCTGCCTTGAAAAAAACTCTTTTCAAGGTCTACAATGAATCGGACTTCTACATGATGTAACATTCATAACCAAATAATTGACCTTCAAAATGAATAGAGGTATCTGGGCGGACTTGTCATTTCTAGTGTTCGTGAATGCCAAAAATCTTTTCTTCCTAAGTATAGGACCAAGAAGAAATTTTGGAACACCAGGAAGTTTAGTTCGAATTTGTTCAAACATCTCTTCCATTCTGTTGGGAGGTGTCCTTCTCCGTACATTGAGTTGTCTTCATATCCGACATACTTGCAAATCTTAATCACCGTTGTTGTAGGTGATATCTATACTTGTGTTCACAAGGATTCGTTGTACTTACGATATACCCACTGTTGTTATCCACAAGTATTACTACTTGCGTGGAGTGTTATATGTACGACAAATTTCCTACAACCCGCAGGGACTGGCCTTTATTGTAGTCCTTTGACATTTGTCTTGTGGATAATATTTTGGGTGTATCACAAACTTTCTACAATCACCCATAGACATTTACATTCACTTCATATCATCTGCCTCCACTTGCAGTAGATGAACATATTTATTGGCCAATAATAAAGCATTAATTGCAAGGATGTTATAACATCCATTGCCTGTTGCTGATTAGCACTCATAAGCCCATTGTAATTGTGGCGAATCTTCCGTCATTGCCAACAAGTGTTTGTATCTACAATAGATCTTCTTGGATTTGCTTGTGTTCCTCCTTCATGCATATCATCCAACGAGTCATCATATCTGTGGTATGTCTTAACTTGTAGGAGAGCAAGGTACTCACTTGCAATCAAGTGATATTGATTGTATGAGGACTGCATTTGCTTCGGACTCTTCGAATACACCTTCATTGTTAGCTCGTTGTATGTTGAATTCTTTTGTAGCTCGTAGATGAGCCATGTTGAATGTGACAAGTCCTTTGTTGTTCAAGTTTGATTCAAGTCCAGGGATTCAAGTAAAGTTTGGATTTGCAAGTCTTGGCATAAATACTTGCATATATGTTTGAGTTTGTTCCCTTGTACATGATTATGTACTGTGTATGTGTTTGAGCCCAAGTTCAATTCAATATCATTTGCTCAAGCTTGTTTTGAGTTTGATTTTATATTCAAGACATGGTTTATTGAGGTTCAAGTTCTCTATTTAATTTCATTTGCAAGTCCAGTGTGTATGCACTATGTCACATTCAAGTCTAAGTTTCACTTGATGTTGTACAGTTCGAGTTCAAAGTACAAGTTCAAGTGCTTTTTCAGAGTTTTCTGAAGTTTTTGCAACTTCAATTTGATTTAAATGTAGCTCCAATCTGATCTTATTTTACTTGGGTTTAACCTTTTATTCATCATTTAGATTTTGTTCAAGTTCTAGTCCACAAATCATTTGAGTCCAAATAAGTTTCAAGCGCAGTCATATATTCACCCAAAATTTCGACAGCCTCCCGGCGTCTTCACTATTTAGGGGAAACTACAGGAAATTGGGCCTTCCCACCACGCTAAGAAAATTATGTATGGTAAATGTCCTAGGACACCGCAGCCGTAAAATCTTCATCCCCCACCATTCTAAGAAAAGCGTGTATGGGTCTTCAAATGTACCTGTTGCAAAAGAAACATTGTTGCTTCCCCACAGGCACAGAACCGCATACAAAAGTTGTCCCATCAACGCTAAGAAAAGTGTGCACCGGGCCTACCTGCCTCATCGCGTGTGTCGCACCGGATTCCCTCCTTCCACGCTAAGAAAAACGTGTATAAGTGGTTGACCGACTCAGCACACACATCAAGGACAGGATTTTGTGACCAAGGGTTGCTCACCAACCTCGTTGTATGTGTCGCACCGAGTTTCCTCCTACAACACTAAAAAAAATGTGTATATATGGTTAACCGACGCATCACGCACATCGAGGTAAGAGGAATTTTTTTCTTTTTTAGTTATAATTAATTAATTAATTATAACTAATTACAATTAATGATAATTAATTATAATTATAATATTTAATCATATCTAATTATACCTGATAATAATTAATTTAAATTAAAATAATTTATTATAATTAATTTTAATAAATTATAGTTAATTATTAATGATAATAATTAACAATAATAATTATAAATTAATTAAAAAAGAATGCCCAAAGGGGCTGATCAACAACGAGATTTGGCGGAAGAAGCTCGCGTAAGGGAGAAGGTTACCTTCATAGAAAGTGAGTTCCCTTCGTTGCTTCCGCCCAAAATGTTGTAACTTCCGCTCTAACGGGAAAAGAATGTCGTCAATGGAACGAAGTCAATCAACGACGAAGAAGGCGAAGAAGCGCACATGAGGGGGAATGTCAACAAGCAAGCTCCCATTGCAACCTCTGATCAAAATGTTGTAGCTTCCGACCCGACAAGAAGGGCAAGTGTCGGAGCGAAGTCCAATGGCAACGTGGGAGCTGGAGAAGCGATCAAAAGGGTGGGAGTTACCTCCACAGTGACGAGCTCCCGCTCATTGCTTTCAATCAAAATGTCACAACTTCCTCTCGGACAAGAAAGGAACGTCGTCGAAGCTACGAAGTCGAACAACAACGAAGAAGGCAGAGAAAGAGCTCTGTGTGGGGAGATTGGTCACGAGAGAGGAATGAACCAGCGAGAACCATCGCGGAATACCCCTTTCTCGCTCTTTTTAACGACACAAGTCGTGCAAAGATCGTGCAGATCACTTCAACGACGTGTGAGGAATGGAGGACGTCCAATTATGAGATCGTGGGAGAGAGAGCAAGGGGTCAACGTGCGAGGAATGACGCTTAATAGGTACGATTGAATTTTTTTAATTTAATTTTTTTTATGATATACGGGTCAACAATATTTCAGTTAAGATAAAATGTAGATAAGAAGACAAAGTATTCAAGTTAACTAATATCATCCATGATTTAGAATGAGTACCTTTGCATAGTAGGATGTCAAGCTTCATACTCGTTATCTTTAAATCCATGTTGAGAAGCTGAGAAGAGAGAGACTTGCTTTGCACCAATTACTAAAGCAAATTATAGGATGACCAAAAGAGGTTTATACTAGGCTTCGTTTTTGTTCACCCAGAAGAAAATTTTCACGTGATATAGGATGACACCTAGTAGAGTACTGGGCATTTCAAAACTACATAGATTTTGTCAGACATTGCTCCTAGAGGTCCTATCAACGTACATTGATCAAAATAGATCTTATGAATGTCTTGTTCAAATTGATGAGCTTGGACAGTTATGTGAGGAAGTATTTAAGCTTTTATTGTAATTCTCAACATGTACAAGATGGAGAACCCGCATTATTCCACAATTAACTTGATTATCCTATCCAAGTTAAATTCTTTGAGTAAAGCTAACATATATTATAAAAAACAAATTGTTACTAGCACCGATCATAACTTTGGATGACTACATTCTTCTTTCCAAGCACATTCAATTCAAGCGGCTCTTGACCATCCACTGAGGTTTGTGATATCTAAGTCTGAGATGGTGAAGAAAGAAATATCTACAACTAAGTGAAGACTTCATCACATTCCTCTATCTCTATCCACTTAAAATGCTTTGCACTTTGCAGCCCTTAAAAGAAGAGCGAGCGCTCGTCACAAAATATGGAGATGAATCATCTTATTATGCCAGCAACTAAACCTCTGGGTATCTACAACTATTTTGTGATTCTTGGTGATGACATGTATAGAATTTCTTGGACCTTATCCAAGTTATCTTATATGTCTTATGGAGATGCATAAAATCAAAAACTTCCCAAGTCACAATTTTATGATTTAAGGCACATACATACCTTCTTAGCATAGCATGTTTCTTGCAAGTGGTGTGTCGTAGTGCTAGTAAGGATTGTTATTTTAACAAGTAGGTTACCAATACACTTCCATGTTGCAATGCTTCAACTCTTAAAAATGGTTTCAATCACTTGTTCGTAAGTCACCACAACATTCTTTCATCCAAAAAGAATAGGATTGCCGCAACTAATTATATATGATGAATATAAACTTCTTGCAAACCATCAAGAACATCATGATATGGTGATATATTAAAAATGAATTAAAATTCATCATAAGATAACCAATTGCCGAATCTCCCAAAAAAAGAAAAAAAAATCTTTTTTTTAGAATAAATTTGGTTAAGTGATGCAGAGGTGAGGATGCTCAGGCGAATGAGTGGTTGTACACTTAGATATAGGATACGAAACGACTATATACGTGAAAAAGTTGGAGTAGCTCCAGTGGCAAATAAGATTATAGAGTCGCCTTACATGGCTTGATCACAAAGTGGCAGCCTTCCGATGACCCAATTACAAGAGTAGATGTATTACATTTGCTTATGTTAAGAAAGGCAGAGATAGACCTAAAAAGACTTGGTTATAAAATATTAGAAATGGCATTTCTTTAATAGATTTAAATGAGAATTTGACTCTTAATATGATATAATGGAGAAAAAGGACTCATGTAGCCAACCCCACATAATGGGATAAAGAATTGATGTTGTTGTTGTAGTAGTAAAGTAAATTTGGTACAAAATTATAAAGTCAATGCGCATCATCCATTTGATATTAAATTTTGCACTATTACAACACCTGAAATCCAACCATGGTGCTAAAGTTTCCAAATTTAGAAGTCATCAGCCAGACCTTTCTCAGAGAGGTTTTGCTAAATTAACAATTACAAATAGTTTACAAAATCTATGCAATAACAAACATTGATGTGTGCATCAAAACAAAAAAATCTGATTCGGGTAGTAAATAACACTTCTGAATAATTTAACTAATTCAATTCCAACAATCAAGGCTTCCCTTTCATCTTCAAGTTGAAAACCTCTTGAACATACCCCACTATCTTAAGATAGCAAGCACACCTGAGATTGCAACTACCTTCAGACTATGATAAGAAAACCTTCTATCAGGAACTTAATGGTGTGAAATGATAAGTCAACACAACCACTTTGAAGAGGTTAAAATTTTGGCGGTAAAAGATGGCCTTATTGGAGATGAAGCTATCGGTTATGATGAAATTGGCTACAACATGAACATGAAATGTCCTCTCGTGTTTAAAGAGATCGTAGGACATCGTACCCCTTTCAAACTTTAGGATTATTATCTCAACAGAAATGAGCCTTCTCCATCAACTTATTGTAATGGCGATAATTTAGTTTATGCTAAATATCTCAATGAGCTGATCAATAATCCTCAAACTTCTAGGTTTAGGCATCTTGAGTCGAGACCACACAATTGTCTTCTCATAAGTTGATATGGTTATTGATGAGTTTAAGAAACTTGACAAGGGTCTATGTGGCTTCGTGCCCAAGGCATAACAAAATAGTCCTTCTCGGAGGCTTTGGGCGAACACATTTTACATGAAAACTGGCTCCAAATCTTGAACATGCAACATATTGCACTACAAGATCATGATGAATTGCCAAAGTATCTCAACCAATCCTTGTCCATGTTCAATAAAGCTTGTGAGTTCTTCAAAGATTGTAACGCACTCGTAAAATAAATGTTGCACATCCTCTTGAATTAAATATAATAAATAATTCTTTATGATGGAGTAACCTCAAGGGTGCATCCTTAAAGGTGGTGAAAACAAAGCGGCATTTCATAGTCACAAACTACCAAGACTCACAATGGACTTGTGGTGGGTGACATGGAAATCAAGGTCCAAGTTCCCCGAAGGGGAGTTCAAGACAAACATCTTAAACTCAAGAAGAGGAAGATTCTTTGAGATCAAATAAGAACATTCATTGATGTGGCTACTTGCTTAACTAGCCTTTCAAATGGAATCTTAGCAGTACTTTCATTAAGAGAAGTCGTACCAAAGTGAGTTAATAAGACAAGCACACATCGTAGCATGTGCATGCGGCACAAATGACATAATCTACTCCCAAATAAGTGAGGAGCTTGCAAGAAACTCTCAATCACGATTTAGACGATCCTCATTAAAGAATCTTTCATTTGTAGAATTTGGTTAAAATAAGCCATGTTTTTGTACATATTGCTCTGAGGCATTTTCACAAGATTTTCATGGTTGTTAATAGTCATGTTCATAGTTCGAGCCATCTTCAACATTCAATGTGGTTTAAAGGAAAACAGATGCAAAAGTTATTCTATGAAAAATAAGTAAAATCCCTATTTTGGACTACCAAACAATGAAAAGGTAAGAAGAGGGGAAAAAGACTAAATTTGAGCTCTATGATCTCTTAAGGTGAATCGTTACAAAGAAGGATGAGCTAGATCGAGATAAAGTACATGAATTCAAAGAGAACGGGAGAACTTTGGATTCGTTTTCACAAGAAATAAATTCCCCACACATGACACTTAACTTTATATTTATAAGCAGGAGTGAAGGTTTGTGTTGATGGACAACACAAAACTCAAACTCCTACAAGGGGCGTCTAACATTTATTATTTAGGAGCATTCAAGTGACATGAAGTCAAACTTCTCTTGATTAAGAAAAATAATGGAATACAGAGTGACTATCATACGAATATTGTCAGTCAAATCTCTATCAAATAACTCTAATCGGATATGATTTCCTTGTGCTAATCAATCAAGTTTGAATGCTAAATATTATAGGTTAAGTACCGCAAAGATGAGTTCATATTCAAGTAATTTGGTGTTTCTTAGCTCTAGATAGTTCTTACAGGCAACTTATGATATTAACTTGGTTCATGCTGGTACATTCTTAATTAATTATTGGCTCACTATACCAAATTAAATTTTTCTCTCTCAGTTGGTTCACTTTACAAATGCAAATAACAAAATTAAACATCCGCAGTAATATTTAACCATTGATAGCCATTATGCTTGAGAAACGTAACAGGCAAGAAAAGCTTAAAAGGGTAAAAATTGCATGTACTAATATAAATGATCTGTGTAAGGAGGCATTTTCTAAAAAAAGTTGATCTCAATGCGGTTGCAAATTATATGAGCCAAACAAGTAAACATGAAAACAATTTTGCAGTCTTTCTACATGTATGAAGATGATGGTATTGCATGTGCAATATAGAACTTCAGATGATATTTCAATCAAGATAAATTATAGGTAAGAAGAGCAGATAACGATATTCCACTCATCAACATGGCATACAAAAGGGAAATTTACATAAATGCAATTCCGTTTTGCTGCGGCTAACTAAAAATGTCAATAGTTGTCAGAAATCAAATAGCCGAAAAAATGGTTAAATAAAAGCAATCAAAGCAAAAACTTTTCATCATGACTCATAATATGTAGGAACGTGCTTAAAGGTATAGGTAGTATTTCTTTAAAAAGAAAAATTACACTACATAATAGATATGGGCCTGTATGACTGTCCGATTAGAGTGTACATTGAATTGGAATGAGTGTAGTAAAAAATAAAGCTGTAAACTGAAAATAAAAGACTATTCTCAGTTTACTTAGCAAGGTTTATGCGAATTTTACTGTATATATTTAAAGCTTAAAAACTGCAGCAAAAAGGAATATTAGTTCCATCCAGAGCAATAAACATGTCATTAATTTGGAAATCGGATTGCAAAACCTTCTGCCAAGTAAACTATTCATATGACATCAGGTATTATAAAAAGATAGTCTTTTTAGAAGTAACACTATAATTACATTAAAAAGGATTAGATAGAACATTTGAAACTCACATTTCAACATAAATTAACAGTTAGTCAATACTCAAAGAAGAAAATTTCCAATTAATAACAATTGATCAGCAGACCTTTTACTTTGAAAATAACAAGCAGATGCCAACAAAGTTACCTGTCATTACATACTCCGGCGCTGCGTATCCATATGTTCCCATCACCCGTGTGGACACATGGGTCTTATCTCCCTCGGGACCATCTTTAGCAAGCCCAAAATCAGAGAGTTTGGCAATATAATCCTGCAAAAATAAATTATTTCAAAATGAGTAACCCATAAATGTAGTGAAGGTTTTAGAGGAATTACTAAAATAAATTGGAGCATACCGCATCTAGTAGGATATTAGATGTTTTAAAATCACGATATATCACTGGCCTTTCTGCTTCCTCATGAAGAAAAGTTAGGCCCTTGGCAGCGCCAAGTGCAATTTTCATTCTTATGGACCATGGCAGAGGTAGGGACCCTGCATAAGAGTGCATTTTTAATGACAGTTAAAGACAACGTCACCAGAATGATAAAGAATGTTTCCATTTGCAATAGATAACTTTAAATTAGCAAAGCAGATAAGATAATTAATATCTATCTCAACATGAATAAATAGTGAAAGAAATGATATAATAGGTCGATAAATTTTCTAGCTGATGTAAACAGAATATTTGTTATTTTTATTTTGAATCTGTGTTTGGGAGACCGCTGGAACCTTTTTCTTCCATTAGGAGGATTTGAGGAAGGGAGGGGATGTGGGGGATTGGTTTGCAAAGGCAACTGTATAGCACAGTGTGTAGTGAGAAACAATGGGATGAAAATCAAATAAGTCAAAGCATTTATTATTGCAAATTCAAATTAATATTGACTTTAACTTAAACAATTAAGGAATCAATGCCGTTCCATTCCGACTGTCAATATAATTCAAATGATACTCTTCATTTGGAAGCATCCTAACTACAGCAGTATAAAAAGTCATTATTTGCAAACAGTCATATTCAGCTCACTACGTAGTTCGTGTTTGATTCATTCGTTAAGTAAATGAGTCAAATATGAGCAGACCTTTATTTAATCATGTTCAACTAATCTTAACTCAAAATAAATTAAAAATTTTAAATTATATATATATATATATATATATGTGTGTGTGTGTGTGTGTGTTATAGAGTAGGAGTGAAATTAAAATTTTATTTTAGTTAAATAGTATTTGATAGATGGGCTAAGGTGAAAAACCCTAAATGTTCTTAGCTAAAGCCATCAATAATCTCCATCCAAACGGCATATCCCAATATCCCAAAACCCTAATCAATCTCTCCCAAAATCCCGCCCCCAATGAACAAAAAAGCAAGAATGTCAATGGAGGCTTACCAATCTTGCTAGAGAAGGCATTGACTGGATCACTCTGTGCATGAATTTTTCTTTTTTTTTGGGTTTCCCATATGAATCGACCGAACCAATTGTGCGACAAAATCTTACTAGAGAAGGCATCGACGAAAGCTTGCCAGAGAATGTGTGAGTTGAACGACAGAAGCTTGCCAAAAAATGTGCGAGAGATCATTACCTTAATCAAAGAGAAGGTGAGGTTTTTCATCTGATTTTTTCTATTATTTCAAATGAAATTTGAGCTGAACACAAGCCCAACAAGCTCGTCAACAATAAAACAAACAGTACTCATAACAAGCCAATTTCATACTCGAGTAATTTCAAAAAACTAAAAATCCCAGTAAGTCGAACAAGAACGCTTCCAACTCTCTCAAGCTCAGCTCATTTACAGCCCTAGGCCTAACAATATTTTCTGATAGATTAAAAGTAAATACAGAGAAACAGATGGGATTGGTAAACATGATAATTGACCTCAAACAACCAAGAAGATTAGCTTAGAATAAGGCATTGGTAAGAAACGTAACAACACCTTTCAGATACGAAGACCCATAGAAAGATCCACAGACCAATAAATATAAATTTATGCACTTATGGCAAAGGTAGTGAAGCCATGTAATGATGACCAAATCCTTTATAGTTGTGTTAACTGTCAAGGATGATTTTAGACCAATGATTAGGAGGGATGAGACAAGATTCAAAATGAACATATTCGTGAAAAGGTTGGAGTAGCTCAAGTGACAAATAAGATTAGAGATAATCGCCTTAGATGGTTTGGATAAGTAAAACGGCGGCCTTCCGATGACCCTGATAGGATAATAGATATATTAGATTTGGCCTATGTTAAGAAAGGTAGAGGTAGGCCTAAAAAGACTTTGTTAGAAATTATTAAAAATGACCTTTCTTTATTAGATTTAAATGAGAATTTGATTCTTAACAGGACACAATAGAGAAAAAAAATTTATGTAGTCGACCCCACGTAGTGGGATAAAAGCTTGATGTTACTGTTATTGTTAATTATGAGGGATGAAATGGACTCAATACACTAATAAAAAGCCCACTAGACTTCAGCCGGATTCCAGAAATGTGCTTGAGGTGGGCATCGTAGGGCTTAGTAAAACAAAGTTGGTTTATAAGTGCAGTTAAGAACTTTAATTGAAATAAAAAAGTTTAGATTAAACAAAAGCAAAAAGGTCTAAAGTTTAAAATAAAATCTGAAAACAAACAAACAACGTTTATTTTCTTTATGAAAGCAGTATCTATCCCTAGCAATCTCAATCATAATATCGCCTGAAAGAATAAATCTTGCTCATATATAAACAACACTTATTAACAGGTAAACCTATTACTTATTATAACGGATAACATAAACAGTTTCTAGCAGGTAAACTAGATAACATAGAATACTAATTAACAGGTAAGCTAATTACTGATTAACTTGATAACATAAAACACTTATTTAATAGGTAAACTAATTACGGATTATAATTGATAAGCAAACTTTCATTATGCAATATGATGAATACAACCTAAATCATTGCATATGAACTTCTGAAATTTCCGTCCATTAATCATCTACCAAATTTCAACCATTCCATTGGTTTTACATGCTTTTTGCCTTCCTTGGTCTAATGCATAAAGAAAAAATTAATGGTCAAAGACGAGGATGTTACTAACCCTAATAAGAATAAATGTAGTGGGCTTTGTCCCCCATTTCCTTTAAAAAAAAATCCTCAAAGAACAAATGAAATAACAAACCTTTAAAATCAATCAAATAGCGCCTAGACACTAGAAAAAATAAAGTTTAACAAAATTTCAGAAATTATCATGAAAGAAATATTATAAAAAGGTTACAAAAACATGAATTTACAAGGAAAAAAAAAGATTCACTTTACGTGAACATCAGACAATAAACTTTTATTCTTTCTTTTCTAACGAAAGGAATTAACAAGCACTCATAAAGATTGATAATGGAAATACAACCAGAAGATATAACAAGTATAATGGAAGATTTTATATTATTCATCCAAACTATGTTATAAAGACATGAAAGCTCAAGGTTGTAACAATTATAAAATAGAAACATTAACCACACTTGATAATGCTTTCATACTATTTTGTTGATCAAAAAATGCATAAATCACACTTTGAACTTGCGCCAGAATGATTAGCGAAATCAGTCCACGTGCAGCTCTTCATAGTTTCATAAGCATAGACAACAAAATGGCGTAAACAGGAAATGATCTACCTACGGTAGTAAATTCTATATTTATCAACCCTAAAGCATGGAATATCTGAAAGAGAATTTAAACTTTGGCCCAAAAAAGATTTTAACTTTTAACATTGTTTTGATACGTAATTTCAGAATGAATGTCATCAGGTTTCTAAAATAAAAGTCAATCAAAACCTTTTGAGTACAAGGGAGAAAATGAAACAGTTGAAATAGATCTAGAAATATTGGGAAGAGATATGAGAAACATCCAGACATACTTCTAAAAAGGTGATTCTCCAAACTACCACGAGGCATATACTCATATACCAACAGCCTTTGATCATCTTCAATACAATAACCAACCAACTTAACCAAATTAGGATGAAGAAGTTCACCAAGAAAATTTACTTCAGCCTGCAAAACCAAAAGAAATTATCACGTAAATGTATTTTGCATGTGAATGAAAATAGCAAAATGGAAAAAGTGAATAAGAATAAAACAGTATTTGGAAACTAAGATGAAAACCTACCAACCACTCCTTGTGCCCTTGGTGCCCATCATGATTCAGTGTCTTCACAGCAACGGTGAGACCTGTACCAGGTTTAACAGGAGCAGTTCCATTCTCCTCAATCCAACCTTTAAAGACACAACCAAAGCCTCCTTCTCCAAGAAGGCTTTCTGGTCTGAAGTTTCTTGTGGCACATTTAAGTTCGTTGAAAGTAAACTTCCTCAACTGTGATGCAATTTTAAGGTCCTCTCCAACTCTGGAAGTAAATGAACTACTCTCCCCATTGCTGGTTGTGGTAGACCCAGAGACTATAGGAACAACAGGTTGACCACTACTGCCATCATTTGTTGATTTACTCTCTAGTTGCCCAAGCAAAATGTAGCACCAGTAAGATAAATGAATTTTCACATTAACAGAATACAACTTCAGGGATAACTCTCGGGAATAAATGTGTTAAAAATTTGATAACATGAAGACAAATGGAAGCGCATGCAAATGCAAACACATAATTCAATTTTCAAAAGTAATAGATGGGAACAAACCATTGAAAACTGCCTTTATGAAAAACAATGAAGTTTTCTAACACTTGAAGAAATTGAATTACATATCTTATAAAAATAAATTCTCAAATGAATTGTTAGATCCAAATATGTCCTTAGATAACACCCAATCTCACTACAAGGCCTACTCTATGATGTCCGGAGAACCTATGAGTGAATGGACAGAGGAGAGGGAAATGGAAAAGAACAAGATAACTAGACAACTACAGAGAATATGTATAGAACTCAAGAAAGTTGTGAATCTCAAACTACTATAAAATCCACCAAAATCAATCAGAAACTCCAGCAAAAAATCCCAATTTTTCCTCATCACCCCTTATTTATGGGATTCTAAAAGTTCAAAAAAAGGCTACACAAAAAATGTAAAAATACAATACTACATGGAATATCCGTATAACATGTGTCATCTTCTGACTGGTTGATGGAAGGCGAGGCTAGAAGGCTTTGACAAATTGTCTTCGGGTGAGTTCAATAGTGTTGAGTAGGCGAGTAAATTTGGGCGAGTCTTGGGCAAGTGCAAGGATGAGCGGATTTGTGACTAGCAAGCTTGTTGATGTTGCCAATGAATTGTGTGAGAGATCTTGAATCGCTTGAAAGGAGAGAGGCAAGTAAGATGTCAGCTTGGGAAGGGATAGGCTTCAAGCTAGGCGGTTGCGGCGAAACAAACTAAAAGTCCAGTGAACAGGAATTTTCCTATAGCTGAGCTTGGTGAGATCGTACTGTACAATACCAATCGTACTATGCAATGCCGATCGCACCGTACGATTGATCAAGTTCTATATATTGGAGAGAGATTTTCACTCTAAATCACACACAATCTTTCTCAAAATCATATTCTTAAGCATTCCCAATGGCCGGCATGAGGGCTCGAATCCATCCTGAGAGTTCTTTTCGTCCCCAGTTTGATAATAAATTCAATCAGCTGAAGGTGAAGCTGCTTATCATCATTATAGAGCCGCCCAAATCACATTGTCTAATATCCTAAACCGGGCCATTCTCCAGTAAAAATATCCCATCAGGATTTTTATAAGATTTCATATTTCTACAACTGGTATAAAACCTCTAATATTTGCACAATATAAGACTATGATTGGACTCAGATCAGTCTCACTCTCAGAAACACACCCATAAGCCAACACTTATCCTTATTCAACACTATAGTCCAAAATGTCCGTGTCATCAAGCATGTCCTTATAAATTTAATTCTTCCTAAAGCAAGATATAGAGTCAATATTACACCTTTATTGTTTATTTGTCACTTATTTGTGTATGACTGACACTAACATGATTTAATTCTTCCTAAAACTAGAGATAAAGTGTTCTCACACTATTTTCGATTTTAATATCTTTAGTATATTAAATGGTATAGTTTGATAATTGTAACACCTTGGAAGGATTTTCATTTATCCGGTCACAACTTTTTGATAATATACGATTTGAGTTTTGGAAAATCTATATGTCCACATTTTAAAAAATAATTATTTTCGAATGTGGCACATGATACAATCTGTATATACTTTATTGCTTCACATTTTGAATTGAGTTAAAGTAGAAATTTCTTTACTAAATGGTTTTTAGAAGACCTTGAGCTTGCACAACTTAAAGCTACATATTTGAATTTCTTCGTTTGTGTATTTGAAATCTAAAGATTACATGTGTATTTCTACTTGCGCTAGTGGTAAGGAAATTTGGGACAAACTTTACATTATCTACAAAGGCACTAACAAAGTCAAACAGTTATGCTTGAATTTACTTTTACATGGGTATGAACTCTTTTACATGAAACCTAGTGAATCGATTCCAAATATTTATACAAAGTTTACTAAAACCATCACATCTTTGCATGCCTTGGTTAGAGAGATTTCAAGTTCTGGGAAATTTAATAATATCTTATGTTTTTCTACCTAAATCATTGGATGTGAAAGTAATTATTATATTTGAATCTAAAGATTTAAATGTTTACTCTATTAATAATCTTCTAGGCTCTCTAATTGCCTACGAGCAAAACGTGAGCAAAAGACATATAGATACAGTTGAACGAAAAAAGGAGTGAACAATAACACTAAAGGCTAACAACACAGACATTAGCAATGACATCATACTAATGACGAAACAATTTAAGAGCTTCCTAAAACGCAAACACAAGTGCCACTTTGACAAACACAAAGATAAAATTGTAAAATCTAATAAATTTTCTACATATGTGATTTGTTTCGAGTGCAGAAAGCCAAGACATGTTAGATATGACTGGCCGAACATCAACAGCCACCCAACTACAGATACGGGTGAGGCAAAAACAAGTACAAAGAAGGGAAAACAAACTTTTAAAAAGCCTTTGACGAACTCAGAATCGAAATCATAAAAACTAAACCAAAAGAGGAGGTAACAAACATATGTTTGATGACTAAAGCTAACGTTTTTAGCTCCGATCATATTGCACTAGACAAGTAGTTTGAATCATTAAATGAAAAGCATAGTGCATTAAAGAAGAGAATATTCATTAAATAAAAGGCATATTGAACTACATGAAAAGCATGAAGCCTTGAATAAAAAGATCATATTAAGCTAGAGGTAGCAATTAAAAAACTACAAGAGCCAACATTAGAAATAGACAACAATGAGCATGCATTAAGTGGAAATAGGCATGCACAAGAGTGCAATTAACACTTAATTAAAAAGATCATTGCATTTAAACAAAATGCATTGTGACCTACACACAGTAAAGCCACATAATAAAACACAGCATACATCATGATCTCATAAAAATAGATATAATCCCATATTTAGATTAGTTAATCCATTTCCAGGGATTAAGTGTTATTCTTATGACATACTAAGACACATTGCATGCAATTGCACACTCCGAACACAGTAGAACACATTATTTGGAGGCCCAAAGTATCACTAGCACAGCATAGCATTCATATATTTCAGCATAAGGTGGAAAACGAATCCACTTGGTTTCTCAAAATTAACATATGTTAATATTGCAAGTATGCTCTTATAAGAGGTTCAGTGAGAGCATGGGGTATTGAGAAAGAAAATGTTCAATTTCAAAGAATCATTACATGTTATAACTAATGTTTGTGTTTCTATATTTTGTAGCTTATTAATTTGTATTCATCTCATTTTGTTAACATGTTTATTTGTTTTAGTTTTTTGCTTGCATACATATATGTTTCATAGTTCATTTTTGGTTTATTTACTATTTTATTGTGTTTTGATGAGTTGTGTTTCTATTTAGTTTGTGTATTTGTGTTTGTGTTGTTTTGATTGCATGATTTTGATTATGAAGGGAAGTACCAAACCCCAAGACACCTGCATTTGTGGCACTAGCACCAACCTACTAGCCACCAACTCCTAACTCATGGATTAAACAATTTAATCGCTTAGAGCTACGCTTGGAGAGACACATTCAGGAGTCTATTACACACTAGAAGCAGATGCAACAATAGCATGAGGCAATCGTGCATGGTTCACAGATTAATTTGCTTCCTTATACCACTACATTCAACTATCACCGCCACCATCGGATCAGGGCCCGTTTGATAAGTAATGTGTTGTTTGTACTATGATGGTTGTACTATGTTTTGATTGTCTTTTATGTTTTAGTAATTTATTCTTCCTTTACTATAGTCTATTTGTAGTTCCTCTTTTTAATGATGAAAAAAGGGGGAATAGATAGTGACGTTGGTTGTACAAGTTGTTTCAATTAGTGCCAATTTTTACTTTGCAACTTCTATTTTCAGTGTATGTTTATTGTGTTAAAATATATAAAACAAAATAAAAATAAAAATTATAATGATTAAAAATTAAGATTTCCCACATTTTTAAAAATGAAGCACTTAGTGAGGAGGAAAACTTAGCAGAAACTAAAATTAAACTTTGAAAGTTTAATTTTGAACCAACTATGTTTGTCAACATCAAAGAGAGAGATTGTTGTAATCCGAGAGTCCAATATCATGTTTAAATGATTACAAACATTATTAGATGCATTATTTACTAATTTTTGCATTACATTTTATATATTTATTTTGTGTGCTACTAACCATTTAAGGTGGATCATACACCAAGCAAAGACTGAATAATTGGCTCAAAACAATGTAGCATCAAGGTAAAAGTCAATCTATATGTTACAAAGTATATCTTTTATTTTTTAAATCTATTTCTTTATTAGGTATATGTTGGCTTAATAACCGTGCACATGCATACAATGGGGAATAAAAAAGAGTGTTTTAATTTTCTGTTAATCGTATTGTATATTTAAGATCATATTGTACGATCTATTCAAACAAAAAAATTAAAATATTTAATTAAGTGAGACTAGTTAAAATTAATATATAACTAATCGAACTGTATGCTATACACATCTTACAGGACGATTAGATATATTAAGAAACCCCACCGTCGAATCCTGATTACTTAAAAAAGAAAATTTTAAAATTTTAAAATTGAACTGATCGAATTGTATAAACATCTTCGTATTGTACAAAGTTTAATTATAATTGCCTAATTGAAGTATGAGGATTTAGAAATTGAATCGAATTTGAATTAATTGCATATCGTATTGTACGCTATAAATACGTACTATTTGATCCTCCCAATAGCTATTTGGACGAACTTTGGTTCATCTTGCATGATCTGACATTCGATTTGAAATAAACATATTGGACTATTTCTAATCGTACACGACGATTTTTAATGGCATTGAACTAATCGTACTGGATGATAAGGAAACCTAAATTGAAATTTAGGGTTTTTGAAAGCCCTCCTTATAAACTCTTTCTTTCTTAAGGACAAAGCTTTTGGCAGTCAAGTGATATTTTTTTTAGTGAGAGAGCTTGCAGAGTCCACTTTACAAGAGAGAAAGGAGGTGAGGTTGAGAAAGGGAGGACCTTAAGGGAATTAAGATGTGTAAAGTGATTCACACAGTTGCTCTAGCTGGCCTGCACCTTGGGTCCTCCGGTTGTGTGTGGGAGATTAAACGATTGAGGCTGGTGATCCGACCGGTGAGCCGTTAGATCTCTTTGGTGTTTCTAGGCATCTTCATGTCGAGTATGGCTTGTACCTTATTAGGGTTGAATTTAATTCCATCAGGCATGAGAAGGAACCCTAGAATTTCTCCCGCTCATGCTCCAGAGGTACACTTTAGAGGATTGAGCCTCATGTTGTACTTTTTGAAAGTAAGAAAAGCCTTGCAGATCTTTAACGTGTAAGTCGGGAGATTTGGTTTGACAAAAATATCGTCCATGTAAACTTTAATGTTTTTACCTTTTTGCTCTTTAAAGATTTTATCCATCATTCTTTGGTAAGTCGCTTAGGCGTTTTTTTAATCCGAAAGGCATAACTTTGTAGCAATGCAAACTTTCTGTTGTGATGAATGCAATTTTCTCTCAATCGTCGGGGTGTATTTTAATATGGTTGTAACCTAAGAAAGTGTCTAAGAAACTCATGACGGAATAACCTACCGCAGAGTCAACTAGGGCCTTGATCCTTGAAAGAAGGTAGCCATCCTTGGGGCATGCTGAGTTCATATTAATGAAATCTATGCACATTCTCCATTTGCCGGTTAATTTTCGGACCATTACCATGTTAGAAATCCAGTCTGGGTATTGAACTTCTCTGATGAAACTTGCGGCAAGTAACTTTTTTTACTTTCTCTCGGATAAGCTAGGTGAGTAGAGCAACAGTTTTCCTGATCTTCTGCTTGATGGGGAAAGGGCCCCATTGGACGTTTAGCTGGTGACATGATTTCTTCATCGATGCCAAGCATTTCGGCAGCTGTCCAGGCGAACATTTTGAGGTTGTTGCAGAGAATTTGCATCAATTTAACTCCATGCTCTCTATTGAAAAGGTACTGATTATAAGAGATCTTCCGAGTATGTTTTTCATTGCAGTCACTTCTTTGACAGCTTCAATTGTTTCAAGACTATAGACCTCATTATGTGTCTAGTAGCAGAATTTCTTCAAAAGAATCAGCCATACCTATTGCTTGTAGGTAGCAGGCGCGTGATTGGGCTAGGTCGTCTTTTACAGTGACTTCTTTTCTTTTAGCCGAAAACTTAGATAGAGACATGGTATGTGGCATACCATGTCTCTGAAGGTATTTAGCATTGGCTTACCTAATATGGCGTTATAAGTAACAGGAGTGTCGATTATGACAAAATTTGCCATGGCGGTTTATTGATGGTATCGTCTGCCCTAAGTGATTGGTAGGGAGATTATTCACTTAGTTTCGTTGCGTTCCCTTAAGAATCCAATAAGGGGTCCTATAGTAAGGACGAGTTGAGAGGCGAGCATATTTATCTTATCGTAGATTAGCTTGAGAATTATATTTACTGAACTCCCTATGTCTATCAGAATATTGTGGATCAAGTACTTGGTGATAAGGGTTTTAACGACAATGGCTCGTTGTGGAGGTTACCTCTTCAAGCTGCTGACCGCTTATGGCGAATGGTTAGCGATAGCGAGGATATCTTAAATAAACTTTAAGAGACGCTCCTCCATTTCTTGCAACCCACGGTGAGTGTATATTCAGGGTTCATTGTATTCTTCAAGGCTTCAGGTTGCTCGATAGGTAACAATTTTCTTGCCTTCGGCATCTTCACACTCACAACACCTAAGAGGGTGTTGAATCTCGTTTTGTTTGATAGATGATATCAAGCAGTACTTATTACTACCTGTGAACTAAAGGCCTGTAAGGAGAATGTAATGAAGTTTGAGTATGAGAGAGGAAGAGGGAAGGTGAGCTCGAGAGAAGTATAAAATTAGACAATTTTTATTATCTAAGCTAGATATACAAAAGTAATGAAAGCCAAAGCTTTACACTATGAAGCTTGAGTGGAAAAGAAAAAATGATACAATATTCCATGGATCTGATAATGAATATGTGTGATCTCTCTCGTTTCCCTCCATATTGTCCTCAATTCTTGTGTATCTGTCGGAGGAAAGAGGCTTTTTTTTGTTGTCCCTCCCTTATTATAGGGTTCAAAAGGATGTAGTGATTATGTCCTGGATATGCAAGTTGTCACACCAGTCTTTTAATGAAAGTCGCGTGATGGTGCCAACTAGAATGACAATAAAGAAGGGCGAGTCGTGTAAGGTCAGATGATGATATGAGGTCGCCCCGCTGACATGAGGGGCGAGTAGCATATGGACATGGTCTTCGAGTTGACGTGAGAGATTTTTGAAGAGCTGATGTGTGTTGTTAGTTTTATGATGTACATGGGAGACTTGATTCTAGCTTAGATGGATAAAAATATCTAGCTGAGAGAGAAACTTTTGAGATCGCACTCGCCCGGTGGGGCGACGACTGCCTAGAGGATGTGGTCAGTGCTAGTCCATTGTGTTCCAGTGTTAAGCTCCTTCTAGCTCTTAAGTGAGTCCCTCAAAAATACTATTCCAAAAGAGGGGTGGTTCCTCCCGCTCGACTCAAGCACAATATGCAAGACAACTGCGAATAAGTAACTGCACAGGTAATCACGGATGTGCAGACACCATTAAATGTAAATGCCTTAATTTTCAAAAAAGGAGCATAAATTATTAATGAAATATTTTTAATGTTTCGTCAAATTAATTGATGCCAAAAAATGTGTTTTTTAGTCACTATTTTATTCACATATTTAAAAGAAAGGTTTAAACATTTGAGTACATGCATGATTATATGTATTCAAAAGAATGTAGGATAAACTGGCAAATAAAAGTAATAATAATTATGTTGATGAAAGACATAAGGCATTTTTTTTATATTTGATGTTGATAATAACCACTGGGAATGATAGTTTTATATTTGAAAAGCAAATAGAATTGAAAAAATTATTACAATATTTTGAATATATTGAGGGGTTGATTACTTGAACTTAAATATTACTTTGGATGTTCTTATCATCATGAAAATAAATATTTTTATTTAATAGTATTTTATATTAACATATATTTTTATTTACAACTATTTAATATTGTGTTCCATGTTTAAAATAGGATTGGAGATAGAATTATAGCTTTAAAGATTGTTGTTGAGATAAGATTGTTAATATTATAAGTGCTTATGCTCCTCAAGTAGGTTTGGATATGAGTTCTAAATTAAATTTTTGGAATGATTTAGAAGAATTAATACAAAAGATATACCTCTTGAATAAAGAGTTTTTATTGGAGGAGATTTAAATGGACATGTTGGTAGAGAGGTAGATGATTTTAAAAACATTCATGGTGGCCATTGATTTGAAACGACGAATGAAGGTGGCAAGACCATATTGGATTTTTGTTTAGCTTATGATTTTTCAATTGCTAATACCTTATTTAAGAAAAGGAATGAGCATTTCATCACTTATAAAAATGGATATATTACAACCCAGACTGACTATTTTCTTATTAGAAAATTAAATCGTTTAGATTGTAAAGATTGTAAAGTTATTCCGAGTGAAAATTTATAAACCTAACATTGATTATTAGTTTTGGACTTTAAGATAAAGGGGCATAAAATAAAAAATAAAGTAAAACAATTTTCTAGGATTAGATGGGGGCATTTAAAGAATATTAAAAAAAATATTTTTTTAGAATAAGATTTTAGATCTTAAGATTTTGTCTGTGCATGAGGATGCTAATGTTATGTGGGAAAACGTGTCTAGTGATATTAAGAATATTGAAAAGATGTCCTTGGAGTATCAAAGGAAAAAGCTCCTAATAGTAAAAATAGTTGATTGTGGAATCCAAATGTGTAAGAATAGATTAAAAATAAGAAGTTTTGTTATAAAAATTAGTTTTAATTTTAAAAATTTTGATAATTGGGAAATATATAAAGTGACTCGTAAGGATACTAAGAAAACAATATGCGATGCAAAGACATTAGCTTTTAGTGATTTATATAATATATTAGATATTAAAGAGGGAGAAAGATATATGTATAAGTTAGCCAAATAAAGAAATAGGAGTAGTAAGGATTTAGTTCAAGTGAAGTGTATTAAGGATGAAGATCAAAAAATACTTTTCTTAAAAGATGATATTCAACAAATGTGTGTGAGATATTTTGCTAAACTTTTTAATAAAGATTGTGAAAATAAGATTGACTATAGTAACCTTAGCACCCTAAATAAAAATAAAGATTTCTGTTTTTATCGGCGTATTAGTAAAACTGAAGTTAGAGAGGCTTTAAAGAAAATGAAGGGTGGAAAAGCTGTTGGACCTGATGATATTCCAATAGAGGTGTGGAAATGCTTAGGAGATGAAGGAATTTCATGGCTTACTAAACTTTTTAATACTATTTTGAACACTAAAAATAAGTTAGATGAGTGGAGAATAAGTGTGTTAATTCTTATTTTTAAGAATAAAAGTGATGCACAAGATTGTGCGAATTATATAAGCATTAAGTTAATGTGTCATACTTTAAAACTATGGGAGCAAGTTATGGAGCATAGGTTGCGGCGTGATATTGATGCTTCTCAAAATCACTTTGGATTCATGTCGGGTAGGTCGACTATGGAAGCCATACATTTATTTAGAGGTTTGATGGAGAAATATAGAGAAAATAAGGAGGATCTACATATGATATTTATTGATTTAGAAAAAGCATATGATAAAGTTCCAAGAGAAGTGCTATGGAGAGTTCTTGAAAAGAAAGGAGTCAATAATTCTTATATTCAAATCATTAAAGATATGTATGCAGGAGCTATTACTTGTGTTCAAACACAAGGTGGTTTGACCAAGTATTTTCCTATTTTGGTTGGGTTACATCAAGGAGCAGCCTTAAGCCCATATCTTTTTGCTTTAGTCATGGATGTTCTCACTAGACATTTGCAAGAGGATGTACCTTGGTGTATGCTTTTTGCTGATGATATTCTTCTTGTTGATAAGACTAGAGAGGGAGTTGAAGGTAAACTTGAATTATGGAGGTCAACCTTAGAGTCTAAAGGTTTTCGCTTGAGTTGATCTAAAACGGAATATATGGAGTGTAATTTTAGTAGTAATAGACCTAGTGAGGGGATTGTGACTTTGGGCAATCAAGTCATTAATAAGAGTACACATTTTAGATATCTTGGTTCTATTGTTCATAGTGATGGTGAAATAGATGGGGATATTATTAGCAGAATTCAAGTTGGATGGTTGAAGTGGAGGAATGCATCGGGCTTGTTATGTGATAGAAATGTACCCCTCAAACTTAAGGAAAAATTCTATAAGATGGTAGTGAGGCCTACAATGCTTTATGGTGCCGAATGTTGGCCATTAAAAGAGAAGCATAATACTAAGTTACGTGTGGCAGAGATGAGGATGCTCAGGTGATGAGTGGCTTTACCCTTAGAGATAGGATACGAAATGAGCATATACGTGAAAAGGTTGGAGTAGCTCCAGTAGAAGATAAGATTAGAGAGAGTCACCTTAGATGGTTTGGTCACATAAAACGGCGGCCTTCTGATGACCCGGTTAGTAGAGTAGAGGTATTAGATTTGACTTATGTTAAGAAAGGTAGGGGTAGACCTAAAAAGACTTGGTTAGAAAATATTAGGAATGACCTTTCTTTATTAGATTTAAACGAGAATTTGACTTTTAATGGGACACAATGGAGAAAAAAGATTCATGTAGTCGACCCCACGTAGTGGGATAAAGGCTTGATGTTGTTGTTGTTATTGTTGTGTTCCATGTTTAAAATGGCATGTAACATGTTGTGCACTATGTGTTATGATTCTACAGCAACCTTTGCACAATAGGGCACCATTCGTAGTTGATAAGTATGACTATAAAGAAAGAAAATCTCAAAAGATTAAGGTATTTTTGTCTCATATCATATGATATGATACTCCTGAGTCTACTACCCAAGCAATAGTTTCTTCTTATTTGTTATGAGGACATTAAAAAATTTACCTATTTGAGCAATAAAACTTACTCCAATGATATTCCAAAATAAGTTTTTATTGGAAGAATAATGGTTGTTTTTGCGTTAGTGGTCCAAATGACCTAAACAAGAAGGAAATGAAGGATCCTTCATATGTATTTCCCCAACTCTTGTTGGACGAAGACTGGCTTCAATTGTTAGTGAATGGCCCGTAAGCATAGAGGAGAGACTCCAAATTGAAAGGCTCGTTAGCCTCACAATGAGTAGAACTTTAATGGCTCTGATACAATCATGAAAATTAGAATGAGACTACCCTCAATAATAGATCAAAATCATTTATGTGATCAACCTTATAATTTGGTAATCAAATTTGATAAGTTATAACAAATATTATGACATTGATCAAATATGCTGAATAAATGGACAGCTTACAATACATCTCACCAACAATTTTAATACTACTCAAAACCATGCTTACTTGACTTTCCACGATCGCATCACCGCATGTTTGCTGGATAACCAAAGAAAGTAAAATTTCATGAAATTTTGCATCCTATAACTTCTCATGTTTTAGATTAAGAACATCTTGGCTTACCAATTGAATTTAAAATAATATAAGCTCTAGTACTACAAAGATACAATAGAATTCAATACATAGACGACTAGCATATGGAATAGATAGGGGCATAAGGAATTTCATATAAGTGTATTCCTCATCTAAAAGAATAAATAAATAAATAAGCACCCACATGCATAAGAGTAAAAATATAAAACCAAATATAAACATCATATTTATGGAGATGTAACCCTCAAAATACAAACAAAACAAACCTGCGCACTTATCAAAATTACATAACAAGTTCAAGATAGCTCAAAAAACATTAGCCCAAAATAATATATACGACCAATAAGAACATCTTATCGCCAAAGAATTCTTTGCAAAAAATTTAAAACAAATGCCATTTCATGCATATATTATTGTACCTTTTTTAAAACATAAATAATAATAACATATCTAAGATGGTACCCTTTAGTGTATTATAGGACCTAAACTATATTGAATACAAATATGATACCCTCATAAAATTCTTTGGGCCCAATGTCCTCATTACGGGTGCAAACGAGTCGAGTCGAGCTCGAGTCAGGCCAAACTCGAGCTTCTCGCAAGCCAAATTTTGAGCTCAAAATCGAGCTCGAACTCAAGTCGAGCTCAAGCTTGGCTCGTACCAGTGAAAAGAGCTTGTTGAGCAACTCAAATCGGCGGTTTGAGCTCCGATTTAGCATCCACGGCCCGCCCCTGCCTTCCATGATTCAGCTTCATCCTTCCACATCCAAGCCTGTCTTCCACGTCTGAGCCCGCATTCTGATTCCTCTTTTCACGTCCAAACCCAAATCCGAGCCCACCCCGATTTTTTCTTCCATGTTCGAGCCCACCTTGCAATTATGCCTTCTGCTCCACAATTTTGTTGTTCCCATTCCACACTCAAGTCACTCGATGAGTAATCAAGATGATCGAACTCGAGCTCGAAATTATGCTTGGGCTCGAAACTCAATAAGCTTGAATCGCAAGCTCGTTAATGAGTCGAGCTCGGCTTGACTCGGTTGCATGCTTAGTCCTCACCGACCATCCAGACAAACTTTTATAATTGCAAAATAAGTTGTGTTCCATTCAAAAGCAATAAACACAAAATTGGGCATTCTACCTTTGAAACTAAGAAGCATGGTTTCTCTAATAAAGGAACCTTAGATCTACCATAAGAAACACATTTCATAGACTTTTCCCAACAAAATAAACGGCAAAAAAAAAATAGTTATCAAGTTGTCATAAATATATTTTAACTTTCTTCAACATTTGATGAGCATCAAAAGGGAGATGATATCTACAACACAAAAAATAGATCATTTTGATACAAAGAGCAGGAAAAAATATCATAGAGTACATAATATAATAATTTTCCATACAATTCCCACATAAAATTTACTAATTGCAAACAAAGTTATGTATTCAATTAAGAAGCAATAAGGAGAAAATTGTATGGTGCACTTCTGCAACTAGAAATATTTGTTTTTCTAAAGAAGCCAAGGAACATTAAGTCTAAGATAAAAAAATGATTTTGTCAACCTTTCCCAACAAAATGTATGAAACATAGAAAACCTTGCCATTAAGTTGTAAGAAGTATATATCAAAATGTATGACAACATATAACACAAAACAACTAGGTCATTTGGATAACAAATGCAGAATATCGAGGAACACAACATATAAAAATTCACCTTATAATATGGTGGAATACATAAGGATGTGGTTTATCAAGCTGATGTGCAAGCTGTACATGCATATGAATTATAACAAATATTATGCCATTGCTCAAATATGCTGAATAAATGGACAGCTTACAATACATCTCTCTCTCTCTCTCTCTCTCTCTCTCTCATATATATATATATATATATATATTCTTCATAAATACTTCATCAAGCAACTATGAAGTAAGGACAAAATAAGGGATGGTAATACAAAGATGCAATATAATTCAATACATAGATAACTAGCATATGGAACTGATAGGGGCCTAAGCCTCATCTACAGAAAAAAGAAAAATAAATAATCGCCCGCAAGCATAAGAGTAAAAATATAAATCCAAATGCAAACATCATTTTATGCAGATTTAACCCTTAAAATACAAGCAAAACAAATCTGTGAACTTATATAAATTACACAACAAGTGAAAGATAGCTCAGAAAACATTAGCACAAAATAATATATACAAATAGACCAATAAGTTCATTTATGCGCCAAAGAATTCTTTGCAAAAGATTCAAACAAATGCCATTTCATGCATATAAATACTGTATTTTTTTTAAACATAAATAATAATAAGGTATCTAAGATGGTACCCTTTAGTGTTTTATAGGAACCTAATCTATATTGGATGCAAATATGATACCCTCATAAAATTCTTTGGGCCCAATGTCCTCACCCCCCATCCAGACAAACTTTTCTAATTGCAAAATATGTTGCGTGTTCCATTCAAAAGCAATAAACAAAAAATTGGACATTCTACCTTTGAATCTGAGAAACATGTGTTTGCTTAATAAAGGAACCTTAAATCTAAAATAAAAACATATTTCATAAACTTTTCCCAACAAAATAAACGGCAACAAAAAAAATAGTTCTCACATTGTCAGAAATATATTTTAATTTTCATCAACATTTGATGAGCGTCAAAAGGGATATGATATCTATAACACAAAAAATAGATCATTTTGTGCAAAGAGCAGGAAAAAAATCAAAGAGAACATAATATAACAATTTTCCATACAATTCCATCACAAACTTTACTAATTGCAAACAAAGTTATGTATTCAATTAAGAAGCAATAAGGAGAAAATTGGATGGTGCGCCTCTGCAACTGGGAAACATTTGTTTTTCTAAAGAAGTCAAGGAACATTAGGTCTAAAATAAATAACTGATTTTGTCAACCTTTCCCAACAAAATGTATGACAACATAGAAAACCTTACTGATGAGTTGTAAGAAATATATATCTATTTTCTTAAACAAAATGTATGACGACATATAACACAAAACAATTAGGTCATTTAGATAACAAGTGCAGAAAACAGAAACGATGTCGAGGAACACATCATATAACAATTCTCCTTATAAAATGGTGGAATACATAAGGATGTAGTTTATCATGCTGATGTGAAAGGTGAACATGCATATGAATTGATAATTCTTTAAGGAGATAAAAGCTTTCCAAGGTTCAAGAAAAATTTGAATTCTCTTATCATTAGACCATGTCTTGGTCCTAAACATACCAAGAATAGCATATGTAAATAAAAAAGGAAGCGATAAAGGACCTACATTCTAGATAACATGTAAACTCATAGTGATGTGACACAATGTGACAAATTAAATTGTGGCATAAGATGCCAATCCAATAAAAAGTGGACCATAAACTAGAATCCAGAGCAAGAAGGAAGTTGAGAGGATTCAAGGACTCCTGACAATGAGCAAGATGAAGGCTCTTAAGTTAAATTTCTATTTTAATTGTGTGCTAATTTCTGTGAACAAATAAATATTTGTGATTTTGAATTTGTGGTTGCAATTATAATTCAAAAAATGTGAATTTCCAAATTTTGAAATTTGAACTATGAAAATTCAAAATTTAAAAATTCACAACTTCGAGTTTTTTTAATTTTGACGATATGTTTTTTTAATGTTCAAATGTTTATTTGAATAGAATAATTCATATAAGCATGGGCCCAAGCAATATTGGTCGACCAAAACAAAAAGGATGGGGTAGTTATTTTGGTAGTTACCTCACTCTCTTTCTCTCTACTACTCACTAGTGTGGTTTGCCCCCTCCTTTTCCATTTCTTTATGCAATTCAAATTAATTATTGTAAACATATTTATACTTGCTAAAATGAAGAATCAAAGGATAGTCGTTCTATTGAAAAAGTTGAATTTTCTTCCAAAGAAAGAGAAGGTTTGGTACCCGACCTCACCATTCAAGGAGTTTGATGATTCCTTCAAATATTGCCACTTTGATGAGTGATAATTACTCATATCTTATTAAGCCCTATCTATAGCTTGTTGTTGAACTCTTCTATATTAATCCCCTCACACTCTCATACCAACTACACATCCACTTCCCCACAAAAAAATCCACTCAAAAACTTATAAGGGCTCTCAGCCAATGCTAGGCTAAATCTAAACTAATTTGATTATACACCTCATTTGAGCCATCCAAACCCCTTGAAAATTTGTGAAGCATTCCAGAATTAAAGTAGACAAACTCCTCTTCCATTTCCAAGTGTTTCCAAGGCTTGGAGTTTCCATATTTTAAACCCCAAAATCCTAAATCTCTAGTTGGGAAATTCAGCAAGATTCCCTTCACCACTACTTATCCTACTTCCTTTGCATAGGAATTTAACACCACTGCTCTTAAACCATTCCAAAGGCTTCTACACCATCCCTAAAATATTTTTAAAAACTTCCAATCCCAAATCTATCACCACTCAATGGCCTAGCACTAAGCCACACCACATAGATTATGAAAACAACTGCTATCCTAACATAGAGTACAATTGCGAACTATTAACTATTTCTCTTTGCATTAAAATTTTACCATTAAATCAAACAACAATAAAACCAGTGAGATGAACAGAGAATACAGGATGGCAAGATTATCCAAACCAGTCAGACATACATCCCTCTTCCAGAATTACTATCACTTGCCCAATGACTGTAATATATACGAAAAGCGACAATTACAGGAATGGGCCACGGCACCTTACGATAAATTTCCGCTTGGTCCATGAAAATATTTTAAATACACCTCCCTAAACATATAAAAAGAGAAATATCGACAACAAAGAAACATGATAACAAAATATGATAATCTATTACAAAAAATTACCACAGGTAGTGATGGCGCTGCTAGTAGAAACATCCACTTTGGGTCTCAAGGAAATGCAAATCCCCCTCAACCGAAACCTTATCCAACACCCACTCTCCTCCTCATCCTTCCTCTTATTCTTCTTTGTCTTCCCCTTCTCCTTCCCAACATTCCCCCACCCCTCCACCTGAACCGCATCGGGACCCAATCCCATCTTCAAGAATCCAAGCTTCTGAAATCACATTACTTGGCAAACCCCAGATCTCTTCCACTCCTATCACGACATTGAAAATGAACACCCTTTCTCCTTCGCGCCCTAAGCAAGATTATTCTCCTTAGAAGCCTGCTTTCAAGCCGAAGCAGAAGCCGATGCTTTATCGGGAATCCACCGCGAAAGATCTTGTTGGAAAGCGATTCGTAGTCTTGGATCAGCAGAAACAAGCTTAGAACCCTAAAACCGAATCTTGGAATCCAAATGAACAGCCCGCCGGCCTGGAAGACGCCGAAACGGCAACAAGAGGGCGCCCGGAAGGGAAGCGAGAGCGACCATCGGAGAGCGCGGAAAGGCAGGAAGGATGCGGAGGGGAGGGGAGGGAGCCTCTCTTTTGTCTTTTTTTTTTTTTTTTTTTCTTTCCTTTTCAGTGGAAAATCAAGATGGAGAGAAACTAGGCGAGCAAGCAGCAATGAAGAACAGTGTTTTCATCAAAATGGGTGGCGGGCACAACGGGCAGGGCAGCGAAAATGCGGGCACAACGGGCAGGGCAGCGAAAATGCGGGCACATCGGGCAGGGCAGCGAAAATGGCCCAGGAAGGTCCGAATGTAGGGCTAGGCCTAGGTGCTTGCTGCAAGCATTTTATATAGGGCCTATGTCATTAGAATATTTTAAATTATAAAATATTTTAAATGTATGAATTTTAATAATTTTAAATTTTGTGAGACAAAATAGAATTTAAAATAAAATAAAATAAATATAGTGTAAATTATTCTAATTTATTTTTTAGGTAAACCAAATTCGTGTAATTTTGAGCAAGAATATTTTACATCATGAGCAAGCTTGTTTGATCACTACTGACCACTGTAGGCCAGCTCAACAAACCTCAAGCCACCACTGCCACCCACCAGCAACCCCTTCTGGCCACTTGTGCCCCACCATCATCATCCTCCAACCACCACTACCACCAGCACAAGCCACGACAGTCGCCACCTTTTGGGCATCACCGCAGCCAATAGTCTACCACCACCACTACTGGCACTGGACACCATCGTCGTCGCCGCCGCCGCCGTCAACTGCCAACAAACGTCATTTTAATTCTTTACATTATATTCATTTTACTTCAAACCAAAACAAAAAAAAAAATCATTCACCAAAATATACGTTACACTCATCCAAAGAGGCCTCTTACTTTTTAAAATTCTTTAATATGGAGTCGAATGACCCTCTTTCCATTTTAGGTTTTCCTCCGCTCCTCTTAAACCCCCATTCTCCCAAATCTTGTAACGCTAGATTAGATGCTTCTCCCTCTATGCTTAACTAGAAGTCCCTTCTAGCTTCTCGGAATACTTCTACGGTGGATTTTCCCCTTACCTATGTTATTTCTTTGGATCATGTATTTCATTTCTCGTTGGAACATATTGCCAAGGGAGTGAAGGAATGGAATCTTTTATTGGTGGGTTTTTTTATTGGAAAAAGGCCTTACTAATGGCCACAAATCTACTAAGTTTTATCTAATATAATTTGCTTTAAGTGCAGAAAATCAGGTTTCCTTCAAGCTGACTGCCCCAACCTGAAGACTCACTTGAATAAGGAGAATGGTGAAGAGAAGCCAAAGTATAAGAGGGGCAAGCATAAGACATAAAAAAGCTTTTTGGGCTGACTCTACTTCAGAATTGTCAGAAGAAGAAGCAGAGAAGGCGGTAACAAACTTGTGTCTAATGGTTAATGATAATCTTGATCAACCAGATCAAAGTAATATATGTCAACTCTCTTGTGATGAATTGCTTATAATTTTTGTAAAATTTCATGATTCGTATAAGAAGCTTAATAAAATATATGCTAGTTTTAATACTGGATTTTCTACTTTGCAAAAAAAGCTTATTAGTTTAATTATCAAGCACTCTACTTTAGATAGCGATCATATGACTTTATTAGATGAGTTTGATGCATTAAATATAAAGCATATTAATCTATCTAATGCACACAATTCTTTAAAAGCATCTTGAGCTAGAAAATGCATTTAAGGATCTAGAAGAACTTGCATGTCAATTAGATATCAGTGAGCGTGCACTAAAACTGAAAGTGGTAAGCTATGAAAATGTAAATGAATATTTAAGAGTATAAATTACTGCAGTTAAGAATAATAAACCACCACTTCTCAATGGTAAAATCTCTCAACGTAGCTTGCATCACATAAATCTTGGAAGAGGCACCATCACCCACATAGGTTAGTAAACCCATTCCCTTGTGTTAGGTGTTACTATTGTGGCATGTTATGGCACATAGCCCGCACTTGCACTATCCATTATAGGATACATCTAGTGTAGAGGCCTACATTGTATTCATCATAGCATAATATGCATACATCTCATTCATTCAAGCATAAGGTGGAACTCAAACTCACTTAGGTTCCCAAATATAACCATTGAATGATATTATATGGGTGCTCTCACAAAAGACCTAGTGAGAGTATGTGACTGATTATATGAAGGGTGATCAAGGCATATGACTGATAATATGAAGCAGTTCATCACATTGTAGGCCATGTTGGGAGGCAAAGTGACATTAGGAGACAACACCACTAAGAAAGTAGCAGGTTTAGGTACAATTGGAAACTCTAAACACTTTATGATTAAAAATATTATGTTAATTGATGATAAAATATAACTTATTAAGTATTAGTCAAATATGCGATAAAGGATTTGATATAAAATTTCTTTCTAACAAATATATGATTAGCTTGGATGATAAACTTGTGTTAGAAGGAAAATGGATGAACAATATTTACATATTAGACTTGAATTGCATTGAATATTCAAATTCCTTGTATTTAAAAATAATAATTGATGAATTTTGGTTATGGCATAGAAGACTGCACCATGCTAGCATAAAAATACTTAGGAATGTCACTCAGAAACACCTAGTTAGAGACATACCTAAGTTAGCCTTCACTAAGGACCACATATACGATACCTGCCAACTTAAAAAATAAGTAAAATTATCATTTCATTCAATTAAGGATATCAACACCTCTAGGGCACTAGAAATCCTTCATATGGATCTATTTAGACCGATTAGTACAACCAGTATAAGAGGAAAGACTTATGGATTTATAATAGTAGATGACTACTCTAGATTCACTTTGGTAAGATTTCTAGTAATAAAAGTGAGTCATTTGAGGAATTTAGAACCTTCCCCACTTGGATTTAAAGTAAATTAGTATGGTAAATTTTAGCAATTTATACTGATCATGGTGGAGAGTTAGAAAATGATATATTTGAATCATTCTATCAAGAGATAAGAATATAATATAATTTCTTTGCCTCTATGACCCCCCAGAATGAAATAGCTGAATGGAAAAATAGAACCTTTATGGAAGCTGTTAGGGCAATGCTAGCTCAGTAATTACTCCTTAGGTATATTTGGGCAGAAGTAGTGAACACTGCTTGCTATGTTTTAAATAGGGTGAATATTAGATACAAGTTGAATAAAACATCATATGAACTCCTTAAGAGTAGAACACCCAATCTTTCTTACTTATATATTTTTCGATGTAACTACTTTATCTTAATCAATGAAAAGTCACCCTTAAAAAAATTGATCCTAAATCTGATAAAGGAGTCTTCCTAGGTTATTCTTCTGTATGTAAAGCCTATATAATCTTCAATAAGAAAATCCTAGTAGTAAAAGAGTCTACCCATGTGGTATTTTGATTAATTAGATTTGAGATGTATTGGAGATGGGTCAGATTTGAGCATCAATTTTTTTGTATTAATAATAATTATCATGCTACTTTAATTCTATGCCAATTTATTTTATGGAATTGAACTCTTAGTGATCACTCCATTGACTGTAAGTGGGATCGTTATTATATGTTACTTGTTGTTTTATATTACCTTTTTAATAGGTTTAGAGTGCATGATCGATTATCCATTTTTTATATATTTATTTTTTTGCTACACTACGTTTATTGCTCGCTGGATTGTTGCACTTATGTTTTAATTGGGCATCAATCTTGGGGTACCAGTTATTGTCCGATCTAGCCATATTGTTTGAAATATAGTCATTATTCTTTATTGAATGTTAGGTCTTATTTTTTGTTGTCTCTTTTTGGGTGTTGTCTTCTTGCTGCCCTTGATTGTTACTAGATATTTTTCTATTTTTTTTTTAGGGTACATTTGTCTTGTAGGTTTTCATTTTTGCTTATGTTGTTTCTCTTCTAAGCAATAGTGAGCTGAAGGTCCCTCGTAAGGACATTATAATCATTTTTTTATTAACGGGTAGGCCCCTTCGAGGGTTTTAACAAAACAAAAAGTGCTTGTGAAAAAAAAAAATCTAACATCTATATTCGTTCTCCTCTTTGCATTATAGTGCTCTGATGATTATGGTTTTCACTATTGAACTCATCACATTCCTGTTGTCTTCATTTTCTAACCTCGTAGCTTTGGTAGATTCTTATCCTTTTTTGCTCATAAGGCTGGTTGTCCTTAGGTTTTTCGCATTCTTTTTTGATGGCATCGAATCCGTCGTCTTCCACTCTAAATCTCTCGGGTAATCCTCCTTCTTCTTTAATTGCTCCTAAGGTTGGCTTCTTTGATGGGAGTAGTAACAATTCTTCACCTAAATCTAGGTTCTTTTATGATGTAGTTTCGGGTACCTCCTCATCAAAAGATCCATAATTTTCTTTTTGGAAAGCTTCCATTAAAGGATTTTTGGCTTTATTGATATCTGACTATGATTTTATGAAATTAGCTTCTCCGTATTAGTTTATTTTAGCTAGGAAGTTCTTGATTCGTTGCACAAACCTTGATGATATTCAATCATTTTTTGATAATTTGAAGCTTTCTTGTGTTTTCTCTATTGGTTTGTTAGAAGCAAGTCATGTGGCTATACAACTTTCAAATGATTTGGATTATAGTCGGGTGTTTGCTAGAAGAACATGTTACATAAACAATTTTCAAATGAGATTGTTGAAGTGGACTCCTTATTTTGACATCAAGGAGGAATCTCCTATTGTCCCAATATGGTTTTCTTTTCTGAATTTAAGTTTGAACTTATTTAACTCTCACATTTTACAGGCTTTGGGTTCAATTTTTGTTAGACCCTTACAATCAGACCGAGCAATAGCCTCAAGATCCAGACCTTTTATAGCATGTATACTTGTGGAATTGGATATTACTAAAGAATATCCAATAGTGGTTTGACTTGTCTCAGAAACTTTTGGTTATCTACAGAACGTTGAGTTTGAAATATTCCTGATTATTGTACGTATTGTAAGGTCCATGGTCATTCGGTCAACGAATGTTTTGTGTTTCATCCACACCTCAAGAAAGGAATTAAGGGAGTGAATCAATCTGACATTGGAGATTCTAAATAAGTTGATGTCCTTGTTCAATTGAATCCTGACCTTACGATTGTGGGAGATGCACTGAAACTATACCTTCGAATAATTCTATTCGGGATTTTAGCAAACCTTAGGATAATACTCAAAATATAGAAGGTAGTTCTCCTATTCATAATAGCTTGCAATCTAATGAAATTTTTGATTTAGAGTGTAGGGAAGATGTGGTTCACAATAGTGATGTTGTTAGTGATTTGCCTCTTATTCAATACAAATAGCGAACAACTCAATATTGATGAGGTTGATGAGGAGGATAATATGGTGGAGGGTGAGATTGTGACTCATGCTAAGGATTCTCTTATGGGTAATCATGGAGGCATAGATAATGTTTCATTGTCATCCCCTTCTTCAAAAGAACATGCCAATAACAATGAGAAAAGTTTTACTTATGTTAAAAAGAAGAAAAATAATATGAATAAGAGTTTAACTGGCCAAACTCCTAGAGTTACTTATGCTTCAATTGTTACATCTTCTTTTAATGGTTAAAGCTTTCATTTGGAATATTATGAAAGTTCATTAGAGATGTTAATCCCTTAAGAACTAGCCCGAGGCTAACCAAGAGGGGGTGAATTGATATTTTTAAAAATTTTCCTTTAGGTAAAGCATAAAATTAAAAACCAAAATAATTCACCACAAGAGTAGCGGATGTAGAAATTAAATGTGGAAGTAAAACAAAGAAAGATAACATCGGATTTATAGTGGTTCGGTCAAACCTTAACCTACGTCCACTCCTCGGAGGCACCCTCCGAGTATTGCACTAACTAAGTGTCTCTGACATTATCATCCATGCCGATAGGAATATCATCCTGGTCGATCAGTACAAAGTAAGCTCAATCAGCCGAGATGATTTGGGACAATCAGAAGAAAATTGGTTACATCGTCCAGGCCGATTCCATATCGTCCTGGATGACTAGTTCAAATCCAAGGAAAATCATCCTGAACATCGCCCTGATTAGATTCTAGCTGATGTCAATCGCCCAGTCCATTGTCCTGGCCGATCCTGCGATCGGCCCGGCCAATGTGATCATATTAATCAGCCTTAATTGCTTTCCATAATTTCTAGATTAATTTAGACATAATTGTGCTGCATCATCCAACCCGATGTTGAGTTCGTCCTAACCGATGAATTAAAATAAAGAATACCTAAATTGATTATGGAGTTCTTTCTGATTTGAGCCTATCGTCCTGGCCGATACAAGTATCATCTAGGATGATTTGCTTAATGACGACTGCTTAACTAGGATGCCCTAATTAGGGTTTCTATTTTTAGTTAGATTGTCCTAGTCGATATGAATATCATTCAGGCTGATGTACTTAAAACAGAAAATAATTAAAAAAAAAACCCTCAAGCATTTGTGTGCAATGTTACTTAGCATAAGGAACCACTTTTACAATTAACTCAAGAAAGGAAAAAATATAGACTTGACTCAACCTAAATCTACCCGATCTTGAGCTAGCTTGAGTTGCATTCAATCTTGTGGTCCTGAAAAGTTAGTAGGCAAGACAGTCATAGGAAATCATGAATGTTTACTATCATCAAAAGTCTAATCTATAAACTCAGATTTACAACACATTAGAGGTTTGGGTGCTCCTCTTTTTAGGGATAGGGTGAGAAACTGTTGCGACTTAGTTTATAAATCTATACTGTTATATCATGTGGGTTTTTGAAGATACCAAAATATTATTGTGTTGATTATTTATTTTTTTTCTAACGCATATTGGAAAAGCCTTATTTGTGTTATTTGTGTGTATTAATGTTTCAGAAAAATCATACTCCAAATTGTTGAAGACTTCAAGATAGATTAGATTAGGGTTTATTGTAATTGAAGTATAAACTTTTTTTTTCTTGAGTCTAAGAGAGTGTGATTATAATTAAGTAACCTTGCACACATACACTAAGAGAGTGAGTCAAAACATATAGTTTTTTAAACTAATTGTACTATATGATTTTGTAATCGTACTGGACAATTTAAACTATGTGTTTCTTTAGAAAGCAGTTAGTCAAATAATGCTTTAGAAAATTTTGATTGAACTGTTTGTACTGTACAAAGTTATAGTCATACAGACAACGTCTAGAGTATGAAATGACTACATACTAATTCGTTCCAAATGAACTCAACATTTTTTGAACTAATCGTATTATACGAAATGAGTTTCGTATATACAACATCTAGAGTACAAAGTGGGTGTGTACCAGTTTATCCATACAAATATATAAATTTTTTGAACTGTTAGTACTGTATAAAATTAAGTTTGTACAGACGACGTCCATAGTATAAAATTGGGTTTGTACAGATGATGTCCGTACCAAAAAAAGCCTAATTTAGTTAAACCGATCATACTATACGAAATGAGTATCATATAGTATGCCGACTAGAGTATGAAATTCATTCATACAGAATCGTACCTGATGAACTTGTTCATTTTTTGAACTATTCGTACAGTATAATGTCAGTTTGTACATACGACTGATAGAGTACTAAAATAGGTTCATACAAGTTTGTACTAGGATTTTTGAACTGTTTGTACATATGAAGTATGATAATACTGTATGATTATGGATGGTCAAATTGAAATTTTATTTTTTGGGATAGTTTTTCTTATCTTTTCTATATTAGGTCCTAAAAATAGACTGCCCAAGAACTCCTACTACAAATTTCTTTTGAGAGTGTACTTGGAGAGTGTTTGGGAGAGTGTCTTGGGATTGGGGAGTTAGATTTTTCCTAAGAGGGATTTGTGAGGGGATTTATAAGGTTACCTAACGTTGAAGATCTCTTGCTTATTCTTCAATATACTTCCCTACTTTCTTGAAGACTGTTGGAAGAAGATTTTCAAAGAGTGCCGGTACTCTATCGAAACTAGGAGGGTGTGAAAGGATGATGGTACTCTACTAACACCAGGAGGGTGTGAAAGGATGACCGTACTCTACCGACACTAGGAGGTTGTGAAAGGATGATGGTACTCTACCAACACCATAAGGGTATGAAAGGATGCCGGTACTTTGCCATCACTGGGGTTTGGTGGAAGAGAGGTTATTGTAAGGGGTTTTTCACCTTGCTATGGGAGTAAAAGGAGAGTTACTTTGGTATAGTGCAGTACCTGAAGAGGGAGTCTTTAGGGAGTTGACGTATATTTCGTTGGACCAAATCATTATAAATTTATTTATTTTTTTGTATTTACTTTTTAATATTTTTTTCTACAAGTAATTTTATGGTTGAAAATTTTATTTTGATAAAACTTTATTGTGCTTAAAAAATTATAAAATCAAAATTTTAAAATTTCCAAGAGATTTTTAAATTACTAATTCACCTCCCCTCTTGATTAGCCTTGGGACATTTGCTTTAGGTTTAATAACCTATTTAGACTTTCAAGTGATATCAGAGCCTACTTTCAAAAATTAAGGTTTAGACAACTTTTTGAAACTGATTAAGGCTACTTTTGGAAACCATAACACACCTGAAGGATATTCGATCACTAGACCATAATTGTTTGATAACATCCCTTTCAATTTTTGGAAAACATATATGTCTACTTTTCTTCAATCAATTATCTATCACATGTGAATTTTAATACATAAAGGCTACACTAGACCAACTAAACTTATAGATGGCATTATAACTAAAATACCATTTACTAACTTGATAGTAAAAGAAAAAGACTTAGCTCGGTTAAATGATAAATGTTTAAATAGCTTTTTTTGTGCACTATCTAAAGATTATATTTATGTCTCAACCTGTAGATTTAGAAAAGAAATTAGAGATAGGCTTTGAATTACATATGAAGAAACTAATGAGGTGAAACAATCAAGATTGGATATTCTACAACACGGTTATGAATTATTTCACATGAAATCAAATGAATTAATCAATGACATGTACTGTCATTTCACATAAATAATCATCTCATTGCATAGTTTAGATAGGGATTTAATAAATACTGAAAAAATAAAAAAATTCTTCATTGTTTGCCTATTGCTTATGATGCAAAAATAACTACTATAATGAAATCAAAAGTCTTAAATATTTATTCTATTGACAATCTTCTTGGATCACTAATTACTTACGAGCAAGGAGTGACTCAAAGATAGATTGATGTAGGTGATAAGCATAAGGAGAAAAATATTGCATTGAAAGTGCATGACTCATATAGTGATCAATCTCAGCCTGAGTATGAAGATGATACTGCCTTAATGACAAGGAAATTCAGAAGTTTTCTGAAGAGGAAACAAATGAGATGTCAGCTTTGGAAAAAATGTAAGTTCTACAAAAATGCTAAAGCTTCTAATGATTTAATTTGCTATGAATATAGGAAGCCTGGACAAATTAAATTTGATTGCCCTAATCTCAAAGCGAATCCTAGTAAGGAGAAGGTTGAGGAGAAAAGCAATGTAAGGGAGGGCAAGAAGAGATTGCAAAGAGCATGTTGGGCAGACATAGCTTCAAATTCCTCAGAAATAGAAGTAGAGGAGGAAGTCACGAACTTGTGTTTAATGACTGACAAGCTTGATCAGTCAGATCAAGAAGAGGTATGTAACTTAACCTATGAGTTATTTAATATTTCTGAGAAAATTCATAATGCTTATATGAAACTCAAAAAGCTACATGCTAGGTTGAACATAGAATTTTTAGAATTACAAAAAAATATGAAATCCTTAGAAATGATTACATATTCATTAATAACAACCACATGAAATTATTGGATGAGTTTGATTATTTAAACAAAAAGTATAATTATTAAAATCGTCACACATTGAACTTAAAAAATGATTTTAAAACATTTATGGATGAATATGATAGCTAATAGTAGGGAGCACTATTTAAAAGTTGACAATGCAATTTAAGAAAGCGCTAACACATATCTTAGAGAGAAAATAAAAGCTCTTGAGGAAAATAGGATACCCCTAACACTTGAAGATTTTTATAATCCTAATATGAAATCTAAAATTTTAAAACTTAGGAAAAGATAATATAACTCATATAGTTTTATAAATTTTTTTCCTAGAGTGAAATAATTTTTTTTTTAAATTGATTGGGCATATCTCACACACTTGTACTATTTATAATAAAACTCATTTAGTATAGAGACCTAAGATACATAATTCACAGCATATCAACTATGCATCGAGATTATTATTGCTAATAGTGAACCCAAATTTGTTTGGGTTCCTAAGTCTAACATTTAATTTTTTTTTATAGAATCACTCTCATATAAGACCTCATGAGAGCATTTGGTAACATGACGGTGGATATTTGAAGCATATGACTAGAGATATGACACAATTCATATCGCTGGAAGCCAATAATGGATGCAAGGTTATACTGAGAGATAATACCACTAGGAAAGTGGTAGGCACATGTATAATTGGAAATTTAAATAATTTTTTCATTAAGAATATTTTATTGGTAGTAGAAGGTTTAAAGCATAATTTATTGAGTATTAGTCAGCTATGTGATAAAAGTTATAGTGTAAATTTTTTTTCCACAAGCTGCATAATAAGCCAAAATGGAATTAATGTATCGCATGGAAATAGGGTAAATAATGTGTATATACTTGTTTTGAATTATATTAAATCTTTTAATGCCTTTTGTCTTAAAATAATTATTGATGAATAATGTTAATGAAATAGGAAACTTTATTACGTGAGCATGAAAAATCTTAGAAAAATTATCCAAAATAAATTAGTTAGAGGAATACCTAAACTAAATTTTATTAAGGATCACCTGTATGATGCATGTTATTTAGAAAAATATATGAAGTCATCATTTTATTCAATTATGGATCTTAAAACTAGCAAACAGTTGAAAATCATTCACATGGTTTTTTTTTATCAGTTAGCACTGTAAGTCTGGGAGGTAAAATATTTAGATTTGTGATAGTTGATGATTTTTAAGATTCACTTAGATTATATTTTTATTTCATAAGTGTGAATCATTTGAGAAATTTAGAAACTTTTGTACTTAGAATTTGAGAAAATTAGGGTGTGAGATTTTATCAATTTAAAGTGATCATGAAGGAAAATTTAAAAATGGAAAATTTGAAGATTTTATTAAAGAGAAATAAATTGATCACAATATTTCAGTACCTAGGACCCCTCAACACAATGAGATAGTAGTAAAGAAGAACAAAATATAAATTGAAGCCACTAGAGCTATGTTAGTAGAATACTCACTTATAAAATATTTTGGGTGAAGCGGTTAGTACAGCTTGTTATGTTCTGAATAGGGTGAACATTAGATCAAAATTAAATAAGATACCCTATAAACTTCTTATGGGTAGAACACCTAATCTTTCACATTTGTATATTTTTGGATGTAAGGTGTTCATTCATAATAATGGTAAAACTCCTTTAGAAAAATTTGATCCAAAATCTGATAAAGGAATTTTTCTTAAATATTCTTGTGTTGGCAAATGCTCTAGAGTTTTTAATAAGAGAACTTTGGAAGGTTAGGAGACCACACATTTTGTTTTTGATAAATCTGGCATTTCAAAAGAGCTATGTTTAGAAGATGATCATATTAAAAATATCTCCCAAGGAATTAAAAAGACAAATTTGGAAGAAGATATGGGAAAAGAAAATCCTTTGCATAGAGAATGGAGATTTTCAAAGAATCATCCTAAGAAATTGATTTTAGGTGAACTTAGTGAGGGTGTTCGGACTAGGCATATACTTAACAAATAAGTGAACCATTCTACCTTTATATTTATGATCAAACCCTTTAATATAAATCAAGCACTTTCAAATAAATTTTGGATTTTAGCCATCCAAGAAGAATTAAATCAATTTGTTAAAAATTATATTTGAGAATTAATTGAAAAGCCTAAGAATCAAAGTGTTGTTGGAACTAAGTGGGTGTTCAAAAATAAAATGAATGATTCAAGAGTTATGATTAAAAATAAGATAAGATTGGTGGCCAAGGGGTATAATTAAATAGAAAGGATTGATTTTGAAGAAATGTTTGCCCCTGTAGCTAGACTTGAAGTAGTTAGGGTATTGTTAGCCTTTGCTTATTTTAAGGACTTTAAATTATATCAAATGGATATTAAGAGTATCTTTTTAAATTGGGTGATATAAGAGGATGCTTATGTTGAGCAATCTCCAGGGTTTAAAATTTCTAAATTCTCTAATCATATATTTAAATTGAATAAGGCATAGTATGGACTTAAACATGCACCTAGGGCTTGGTATGAGAGGTTAAGTACTTTCCTATTAGAGAGTTCATTTGTTAAAGGAAGTGTAGACACCACTCTCTTTTGAAAAGGATAGGAGATGACATACTCATTATTCAAATATATATTGATAATATCTTATTTGGATATATAAATAAAAATCTTTGTGATGATTTTTCAAAAATAATGAGTAATAAATTTGAGATGAGTTTGATGAGAGATTTGAGTTATTTTCTTAGTTTTAGCATAAAGTAAAATGAGGAAGGAACTTTTCTTTGTCAGTCAAAGTATAATAAGAACATCATCAAGATATATAAAATAGATAATTCAAAACTAGTGACTACACTAATGAGTTCCTTAGTGTAGTTGGATAAAGACCATAAGGGAAAATTTGTTAATCAAATTAAATTTAGAGGTATAATTGGATTATTGCTTTACTTGATTGCTAGCATATCAAATATAATATTCAGTATTTATTTATGTGCTAGATTTTAATCTAATCCAAATAAAATATATTTAATGGTAGTTAAAAGAATTTTGTGATATCTTTTGGAAACTCAAAATAGGAATTTGGTATCCTAAACACAACTCTTCTTTTGAAATTATTAGATATTCAAATTCATATTTTGCAAGATATTGGGTTGATCAGAAAAGTATTTCTAAAACTTATCAATTCATTAAAAATTCTTTAGTTTCTTGGTTAAATAAAAAATAGAATTAAGTAACCCTTTTTACCACTGAAGCAGAATACATTATCTTAGGTAATTGTGTGGCACAAGTTCTTTGGTCAAAACAATAATTGATTGACTTAGGATTTTCTATTGGCACAATTTTAATTTTCTGTAATAATACTAGTGCCACATGCATTTCAAAGAATCCTATTCAACATTCTAGAACCAAATATATAGACATAAGACATCACTTCATTAAAGATCATATAGCTAAAGGAGAAATTGACTTACATCATATTGCTACTGAGAATCAACATACAAATATTTTCAATGAAGTGACAAGATTAGGTGTTATTGATCTTAATGCTTAAATTGAAATTCTACGAACTTGATTTGTTGTGTAATTGTGTGTTTGTTTTCTTAGATTGTTTGTGAGAGTTTGTGTGTTTTTACTTTATTTATTTTTGTTTATTTTTTATTTAGTATTTTATCGTTGGTCTTAATTTTCAATTTTTTGCATGTCATTGGATTTATGGTGATTGGTTTTTACAAGATTTTCTGTTTATCTTACCATGTTTTAAGTGTTCTTTTTATACTATACTAATTTTTTCATATTGTACGAATTCTGTAACATGTACATGATAGGTTTCTAAGTTGAGAACACAAAACTAAGTTTTTATTGAGTTTTGTACTATATAATGATGTCATCATATTGAATGATATGTGCCATTTTATCCATATGATTGGAGGTGATTTTCAAATAAATGACAGTTATTTATCACAAATTGTACGTTCAAAATTGCATTTTATTTGTACGATCCTATTATCAGTTTATAATGGGGAAAAACCTAATCGTTATAAAGTAATCTTTATTATTCTAATCGTCTCGGACAAATAGGTGTTCGTCTGTACTATCCAGTGGTAAAAAAGTTTGTACGAAAGGATGCCTCAGAAATGACATTTTATGAAAAGCCATTTCATTTTTGGCCAAATTCGTTCGTATGTCCGAAAACATTTTTGTCCCGTAAGATTTTAAAATTATACATATGATTTCAATATTGTACTATACGATGGGTCATTTTTTCTTTAAAAGGATATGTCTTGGATAAGTTTTTCTTCATATTCTCATTCATTCCAAATCTTATTGAGTCCAAATCATAGGAATGGCCAGCAGTAGCAAATGACCTCACACCTCTAAGAGATAATCCTCCTGATCTAGTAGCGACAACAACTTTCTTTCTAAATAGAATGAGGAAGCTTTTCATAGGTATTTTGCTGCAAAAATTACCCCATCTCAACTTCTGATTGAAAGTGACATTAAGTTTTCTGTTATGACACTTTTGCCTCAACTCAATTTTCTTTTATCTTGACTCTCATCTATGCCTACCATAAAGAGACATTCCAAATTTTTCTGGCTAACATGATGGTAAACCAATACCACATTAGGATTACCTCCTATGTTTTCAAGTAACGAGTAGAAATCACTATGGAAGACTTAGGCAACTTCCTTCACCCAAGAACCCAAGGAATTAGAGTGCACACCTTAACCTCTAGAGCAATCTTTGATTGTCAAAAATAAATGGAACTCTTAGAGGTGTTGCCCAAGTGAGTCATTTGTCTCATGTTTATACTCTCAATTAAAATGCCTGGATTATCCAGCATATTTTGAGAACCTCAATTATTCCAAAAGTTGGTGATCGCATAAACTTTATTCCTTTCTTGTCCACCATCATATATTTGATTATGACTGAAAAAACCTTTTGATGAAGCCCAACTTATCATGGATTACATTTAAAAACTCTATGATATTGGACTTCCTCACAATAAGAGGAAGAAAAATGTGACCTTAGGATATCTAATTGTCTATATCTTAAAAAAGAAGTATAATCTTATCCATCTTGATCCACCTACTGAACTTCCTATTTTCTTTATTGATGTCTATTTACAGCACTCTTTGTGCGGGATCAAAGTTTTGAGGGAGATGATTATAAGGAAGAAGGAGGAGCTCCTGCTCCAGCACCTACACTTGGACCCGACCAAAATTTCTACCAAGAAATGTTTCAGTACTTTGATAGAATAGAAACTCATTTTGATAATTGCTTTGATCAAATTAAGAGTCACCTGAATCAACAAGATGCTAGATATAATAAAGACATAGGTTGGATCCATGGGCAGTTTGACTTAATTAACATGAATGTATCTATGATCAGTAGTTAATTTTCAATGTTCAACCAACCTCCTCCTCCAGATTAAGGCCCTTCTAATTATTAGTTGTACTTCTACAGCGTTGTTACTGATGAGTTTATGATGATACCAAAATATTATTATGTTGATTATTATTTTTTTCTAACATATATCTGAAAAGCCTTGTTTATGTTATTTGTGTGTACTAATGTTTCAAGGAAATCATACTCCAGATTATTGAAGACTTCAAGAAAGATTATATTAGGGTTTATTATAATTAAAGTATGTATTTTTATTTTATTTTATTTTCTTAAATTTGAAAGAGTGTGATTATAATTAGGTAGCTATGCACACACACTAGGGGAGAGTCAAAACTTGTAGTTTTTAAAACTAATCTTTATGTACAGTTTTGTAATCATACTGGACTATTTGAACTGTGTTCCTCCAAAAAGCAGTTAGTCAAATCATGCCTTAAAAATTTTTTATTGAACCTTTCATACTATATAAAGTTACATTCGTATAGATGACGTCCAGAGTACATAATGTCTACATACCAGTTCATCCCAAATGAACTCACCATTTTTTGAACTGATCGTACTGTACAAATTGTGTTTTGTACATATGACATCCAAAGTTCAAAATGGATGCATACTAGTTCATCCACACAAATAGGTAAATGTTTTGAACTGTTCGTATTGTTTAAAATTGAGTTCGTATAGGTGATATTCAAAGTATGAAGTTGACTCGTCCATTTCCATATCAAATGAAGCATGATTTGGTTAAACTGTTCGTACTGTATGAAATGAGTATCTTACTATATACTAGCTAGAGTATGAAATGCATTTGTATAGAATTGTTTATAACAAATTTTGGACTGAACCACTATACCATAAGAGGGAGTCTTCAAGGAGTGGACGTAGATCTTGTTGGACTGAACCACTATAAATTTTTATATTTTTCTGTCTTTACTTTTTACTAATTTTATTTTCTACAAGTTAATTTTGAAATTGAAAATTTTATTTTGTTAAAATTTTATTATGCTAAAAAATTTATAAAATAGATTTTCTAAAATTTCCAAGAGATTTTTAAATTACCAATTCACCCCCCCCCCTCTTGATTAGCCTTGGGACAATTGCTTTAGGTCTAACAACCTATTCAAACTTGTAGAAACTTATGTAGGATTCACAATATTAATGTTTTTGTGTTAGTTGAGCCATTTATTTCCTCTTCCAAGTTGGATTCTACTAATTCAAAATTGGGGTTTGCTTTAAAAATATTTTAATTGTACTAATAAAATTTGGTTCTTATGGAAGTATTTAGTGAATTTAAATATTATTAATGATTATTCTCAAATTTTTCATACTAATATTAATTATTTCTAATTTTCATGTTGTACATCCTTTGCTTATGTGTCTGGCTCTAGATTTAAAAGGAAGATTCTTTGGAAACATATTTCTCATTTTTCCTCTAATTTAATCACTCTTCGGATGGTTGGTTGAGATTTTTGGATGGTTGGTTGAGATTTTAGAACCATTTCTATTGCTTCTGAAAGAATTGGAGGGAAACCTCCCAATTTCTATGCTATGGAAGACTTTAACGACACTATTTTAAATTATAATTTACATGATATTGGTTTTATTGGAAATGCTTTTACCTATAATAAGGCTACCATTTGTCAAAGATTAGATCATATTTTATTTAAAGATTTTTGGGTGTCTCAATTTCCTACTATCCATAGTGAACATTTGACTAAAACTTTATCAAATAATTATGCTCTTCTTTTGAATATTTCTATTCAATTGCTTAACACACATCCTCCTTTTGGATTTCAAAATATGTGTCTTTTCCATGATGTTTTTTTTTTTTTAAATATCTTAGAAAGCAATTGGCATACCCCCTTATTCCCTTGTGATAATATTGTTGACATGTGTAAACTTTGGTTTAAGCTTAAGAGGCTTAAGCAAAAGTTGAATTGGTGGAATAAATGTGTTTTGAATAGCATTTGTTCTGTTATTTTATAGGCTAAAAACATGGTGGTTATGATTAATAACAAGTATATGAATGATTCTTCTATGGATAACCTTGCCTTTTTAAATGATGTTAAATATAATTTGTTTAAAATCCAAGAATAAGAAGAGGCTTTTTAGAGACAAAAAGCCTCATCAAAAATTTTTATTGAGGGTGATATGAATAGTAAACTTTTTCATAATATAGCTAATCATAAAAAGGCTGTCAGTCATATTCACAAAATTATTAATCCTATTAGGATTTCCATTGATCTTCCTGTATTAATTTATGAGTATGGCATTGACTATTTTAAAAATATGTATAATAAAGATGTTTTTCTTGAGTTGAATATTGATCTCTTTTTTATTCCTAATATTATTTCTGAGGAGGATAACATTATGTTTAATAAGATTCCTTCAGATGAGGAAATTTGGCTTACTCATAAAGGTATGGAGGCTGATTCAGTTGCTGGACTGGAAGAGTTTTCTACTATTTTTTTTTAGAAAGCTGACCTATTATTAAATGTGATTTAATTAATGTTGTTGTTGATTTTTTCATGGGTAACCCTAATAAATTTTTTTTTACTTTACCTCTATAGCTTTAACTCCTAAAAAAGGATGCTTTTTATTTTTGGAATAATTTTTGTCCCATTAGCCTATGTTCTTTTTCTAACAAGCTCAATTCCAAGTTGTTGATGGGTGGATTATCTTTAATTCTTTCTAAATTGTTTTACATGAACAATTTGGTTTTGTTAATGGTCCCTCTATTTTTGACAATGTCTTATTGGCTCAGGAGTTAGTTCTGATCTTGAAGCTAAAATCTCTAGGGTTAACATTATTTTTAAAGTTGATATATCTCTATGGCTTATGATAATCTCAATTGGTATTTTACTTATATTATACTTAAAGTGTTTGGTTTTAACATGTATATTTTTATACTCGTAAATAATAGCATTAAACATTATTTCTTTTTTGTTATTATTAATGGCAAGTGTCATGGTTATTTTAAATCTATTCATGTGCATAGACAGGGTGATCCTTTATCTCCTGCTTTTTTTATTATGGATGTGGAATATCTTTCGAGGGGTCTTAATGATCTTTTAAGTAAGTATCATAATTTGTAATTTAGGATAAGGGGTGGTTTTCATGTATCTCATTTGAGTTTTGCTAATTATTTTATTATTTTTTTGAATGGATCTATCAAAATGTTTGATATTATATTTAAATATCTCGATCAATTTCAAAAAGCTAGTGGCTTAATTTTTAACCATATCAAACGAAGTTTTTATTAATGCTAAATCTATTTCCATCCACAGAATTAAATCTTTTCAGAATAACTTTGGTTTTCTTCATAAGAATCTTCCTTTAAAGTATTTAGGTACTCCTCTATTTAGAGGAAAGAAGTGGTCCCACTTGTTGCAAACCTATTTTCATGACCTATATTTTGATGATTGACACACACTATGATTCTCTTGGACTACTTTATTTCTTCTAACTTTTCAGGAATCAAAGATCGGACGAACAGACGAAGCCAGTTCAGGATTGCGTAGGTTTAGGGTGAGTTAGTCTTTATTTATTTTTCAATTCTTGAGTCTACTTGTAATGGTCAAAGAGACTGATGTTAGAACCTAACCACACACACACACACTTGAGAGACTTAGAATTTTTGTTTTTCTCATATCGGCCAGGACGTTTTTTACATCGCCTGAACATCCAGGCTTAAAACAGAAAGTCTAAATAAGGATTCTTAATTAAGGCAGCCGTCATTAACAATATCGGCCTAGACGATACGTGTATCGGCCAGGATGATAAGCTCAAATAGAAAGAAGTTGCGCATAGACAATTTAAGTGTACTGATTTTTAAATTATCGTCCAGGACGATCATTGATCGGCGCTGAGAAATTATCAAATTAATGCCTTAATTTGATCAGGATCAAGGGAGTATTAGGATGATTGAAATACGATCATATTCTCACTAAACGATCGCAGGATCGACTAGGATGATCAGTCAAATACCTTAAGTATTTCAGGAGATAAATATGGCCAGCTCGTATCCAGGGCTATTCTCAGGATGATTTTCCATGATTTGAACTGATCGGCGCAGGACGATTGTGAGATTAGCATGGACGATCAAGCCAATTTTTATCGTCCAGTCTTGCATCCTGGGCGATGCTCTGGCGCGATCTTCTGAGTTTTGTACTGATCGGGCCAGGCCGATGTCCATATCGGCCTGAACAATAAAAGTCGGCAACTTGCAATTAATGAGCTCCTTTAAAGCTTTTCTATTAAGAGCTCATGTTCAACGTTTTGGGAGACCTTTGGCTTCTGCTTGACTGCAGAAGACCTTGAGGAGAAAGAGAGAGAGAGGGAGAGAGAGAGGATCTTGTTGTTTGAGTCTAGTAATTAGTTGTTAAGCCTAAGTTAATGTCCAAAGGCTACCAGAAGGGGGGAGGGTAATTGGTAGTTTAAAAATTTTAGCCCTTTTTAAAATTATGTTGAATCGAAATAAAATTGTTTCTTTTAAGTTTTGTAGAAAAAGTTTTTACAACCACAGAGTTTTTAAGACTAAGAATTAAAATGCGGAAACGTAAAATAGTAAAGTAAATGACACCAGAATTTATAGTGATTTCGGTCTAAAACCAGACCTACATCCACTCCCCAGAGGCACCCTCTGAGTATTGCACTAATACCAATAGTGACTCTCCTTTTGCACCCACAGCAAGGCGGAGAAGCCTTTACAAACACTCTTTTCACCACTCCCGGTGCGGCAAAGAACCGTCGTCCTTTTTTACACAATCCCTAGTGTTTGGCGAAGAAGCCGTCGTCCTTTACATGACTCTCCAAGTGTGGGCAGAGAACCCTTCGGCTATTCACACTCTCCAAGTGTTGGCAGCGACCCTTCGGCTATTCACACCTCCTAGTGTAGGCAGCGAACCTTCGGCTATTCACACTCTCTCAAGTGTGGCAGCGAACCCTTCAGCTATTCACACTCCCTAGTGTGGCAGCGAACTTCGGCTAATTCAACTCTCAAAGTTCGCAGAGACCGGATCTCCTTGACAGATCTTCTCACAAGATTTAGAAGGTGTTGACTAGTTGCTATTTGATGAAGTTATATTTATGCAACTTATGTAGTTTTGATGATTCAAACATTATTGTTTCAAATGTAATAGTTATCTCCCTAACAATTTCAGAAGATTTGCACTTGCTCTTTGTGTGTAATAACATTTCAGGAAAATCAGACTCCAGACCTACGAAAACTTCAATTCAATATTCAACATTAAGATATTTTGTTTAATTGATGATTGTTCTTTTCTTTGAATCAATTTGAAAGGGGTAGTGGGATTGTATTGAAGTGGAATAAAATCTCACACACACAAATAAGGAGATCTTGAAATTCTATACTGATGCGTACAGGGGAACGGATATTCTATCGTACTGACGATCTGTCAGTTTATCTCCTATAGAGCAAACTTGGAACGTAATAGGAAACTTTGCTTTAAAAAATTTTTCTAGTCCTATTCGTCCAGACGAATTTAATTTCATCGTCCAGGGATTGGTTTCACTGCACATTTTCGTCCAGACGAATTTTAACCAATCGTACGAGGCGACCAGTCCCACTTGGAACATTTCGTACAGACGAAATAAATATCTGTAAGGACGATCAGTTCTCTGCAAATTTTTTCGTTCAGTACGAAAACAATTATTCGTGCCGATTGAGATTAGTTCTCTGGAAAATTTTTCGTCCAGACGAAATAAA
>NW_021319518.1:9299083-9324264 GCF_001605985.2 Dendrobium catenatum | reverse complement strand
GTGCAATACTTGGAGGGTGCCTCCAAGGAGTGGACTTTGGTCGTGTTGACCGAACCACTATAAATTCCAGTGTTCTTGTTTTCTTGCTTCACACTTTTATTTCCGCATTTATTTTTGTGGTGTGATTTTGGTTTATGTGTTTTTTCTTCTTTGTAAAAAGAAATTTTTAAAATACCAATTCACCCCCCCTCTTGGTTAGCTTGGGACTAAGTTCATAATGTCTTAAAATCCCTAACTAACTTTCACCACTTATTTGGGGACATTTTTTTTTTGATGTTCATAAGAAACCTTCTACTTGGTCTTTTAAATTTCTTATTTTGATGGTAGATTAGTTTTAATTAAGAGTGTTCATTGTTCTATCCCTATATATTTGTTTCATACTTCATGTCCTACTTTAAATGTCTATAGTAGATTGGAAGGAATTTTCAATTAATTTTTGTGGGGGGCCATGGAGGGAGGTGCTGCAACTCGAGCTTAAGAGTTTATGTTTTTGATGATAATAAATATTGTGGCTCACTTTCTACTGTCTACCTATATTTGCAATATATTTTTCTTTTTGTGTTTATTAACATTTTAGGATTACAGTGCACCTTACAAGGCTCAAGCTTTAGCAGAACATGTTCTATTTGTATTTTTTATTAATGTATTTCTTGGATTGTATGGGTGTTTGCTTGCATGTAACCTTGCTCACTTATTTCTATTTTAGAGTTATCTATTTTTGCTCACATCATCCGGGTTGATCCAAACATCGTCCTAGATGATTAGCTGAAAACTGAAACCCTAATTAGGGCTTCCTGGTTAAGGCAACCATCTTTAAGCACATCGTCCTGGATGATATTCGTGTCGACCGGGATAATAGGCTCAAAATAGAAAGAATCAACCACCGTATCTATTTAGGTATTCTTTATTTTAGGACATCATCCTAGACGATGCAATATAATTATGCCTAAATTAATCTAGTAATTAAAAAAAGTAATTAAGATTTGATTACACGATCACATCATCTGAGATGATCGTAGTATCATTTGGAACGATCGCAGTATCGTCTGAGATGATCTCTTGGACGATTGACATTGTTCAACTTCTATTCAGGGCGATATTCAAGATGATTTTTATCGTATTTGAACTAATCGGCCAGGACGATCATGATATCGGCCTGGATGATATTGCCAAAAATCTTTTGATCTTCCCAAATCGACCAGGCTAATTAAGCAAAATTTATGTTGATCGACCATGATGATATTTATATCATCCTGGTCGATCAAGTCGGTAAGTTGCAATTAATGAGCTCATTTGGAGCTCTTCTATTTAAGCTTTGACAAGGGTCTTTGTAAGTGTCTTTGGCAGCCATTGAAGTTTTGTTCTTCTGGAGGAAACTTGAAGAGAGAGCTTGAAAGGGAGAGAGAAAAGGGTTAAGTTTGAGAGAGGGAGAAGATCCTTGGACGAGATTTCAAGGGAGTGTGGAGGGGGTTCCATACGATTGCTCTAGTGAGCTTGCACCTTAGTACCATTGGATTCAAGGCTCATCTTGAGGAAAGTTTTGGAAAGAAGAAGATTTCTTTGGGGTCAAAGGGCCTAGCTACTCCGCCGCACTAGGAAAGGTGGAAGTGATTTTGTAAGGGCTTCTCTGCCTAGCTGTGGGGGCTAAAGGAGAGACGCTGAGTTTAGTGCAATACTCGGAGGGTGCCTCAGGGGAGTGGACGTAGGTCAAGGTTTAACCGAACCACTATAAATTTGGTGTGCTCTTTCCTTTATTATTTTCACATTTGATTTCGACACTTTAATTTTCTTTATGATGAATTTTGGTTTGGTTTGAGTCTTTATTTTTTGTTTAAATTTTTTTTTACAATTCTAATTTACCCGCCCTCCTGGTTTGCCTTGGGCTAGTTCATAGGGTCTTAAAATCCTTAACGAATTTTTAAGTGGTATCAGAGCGGGATTCATAAAATTAAGTTTGAAAAATTTTTGAATTTTGATCCATGGCTAATTTTTGTAATCGTAATATTGAGGAAGGTTATTCAATCACCCGATCACCTTTGTTTTAAAATATTACTTTTGATTTTTGGAAAATTTGCATGTCTACTTTCTTGCAATCTATTTATTTTTGAATGTGGCAATTATTTTTAACTGGTTATTCTATGCCGTCATGCATTTTAGATGGAATTAAAATTGATATTCCCTTTAATCAATGGAGTATAGAAGAATAAATCAATGCTTAATTGAATGCAAAATCACTAAACTATTTTTTTTGTGCTTTAAATTCTGATGATTTTATATTTGTATCCACTTACTCTATTTACAAAAAAATTTGGGATAAATTACACACTATTTATAAAGGCACTAGTAAAATCAAGGAATCCAGATTAAATATTTTAATGCATGAATATGAATTATTTTGCATGAAACCTTATGAGTCGATCTTAGATATGTATAATAGGTTTATTCAAATTGTGACATCATTGCATGCTTTAGCTAAAGAATTATCAAACTTTAAAAAAGTCAATAAAATTCTACATTATTTACTTGACAGATTTGATGCCAATGTTATTACTATTTGTGAATAAAAAAATTTGAATGAATATTATATTGATAAATTTATTGGCTCACTCATTGCCTACGAGCAAAGTTTGGGTAACAGACTTTTGGATGCATGTAAAATGATAGTGCTAAACACTGAAGACTCAAAGAAAAGTGTCTTAGTTAGTGACGAAAGCGATGACTTATCAAGTAAATTAAAAAGCTCACCAAAGCATAGGCATCAACAAAAGTGGAATAAAGGTAAAAATGGTAAAAATGTTAAGATTTTTTTTGACGTTATTTGCTTTGGATGTAGAAAACCTGGACACATAAAAAATCAGTGCCCTAATTTGAGAACTCTTCCTGTAAAGAAAAGGGAAAAGCTAAGAAAATTATAAACATGACAAATAATGAAAAGCAAAAAATTCTCCTGGGCAGACCTAGCTTCTAAATCTTCAGATCAGGAGCAAGATGATGTTTAGACCACTGTTTATGTATTTATTTTTTTGTGTATGCATGTTTTGTTCGTTTTTATATATTTTATGTGTTTTTTCTTTAGATTTATTTTTCATTCTTTTTTTCCTTTCTTTTATTTTTTGTGATTTTTTTTTAATTTGTCTTTATTTTTCTTTTTGTGAAGTTCTCTCTAATCAACACACACATTCACCTTTTTAAAATTGAAAAACCCATCTCCTATTTTTTTTAAATTCTTATAGAAGTTGTGGTTGACTTCTCTAAAAACAGTCAAAGGAAGAAAACTCATGATTTTCTCTCTCTATCTCTTTTCTTAAAGATGTTATTTTACTTTTGATTTAAAATCTTCATCATATTATAAATTGAATTTTAAAACTGATCTTTTTCATCTCATTACATTTTATTTATCACATAGGGATCTTTTACAAGTTGTTGAATCTACCTCGTAATTTTCTTAATCTATTTTTTTGAGGGAATGCATAAAGCAATTTTATTAAAGAAAAGTAAACACAAACTACTACGTGATTGCTTCACAATCACATTCCTCCTTAAGTAAAGAAATAAAACTAGGAGGAACCTTCTTACTAAAGAGATCATCCCAAAAGAAATCTAAAGAGCAAGCATAGTTAGCACAAAAATCCGCTAACTCATAATTTTCTTAATCAAGTAGTTTATTTTATCAAAAGAATGGGTTTACTTTTGTTTTTAAAATTTTTGAAAGATAGCATATTGGAAAAAAAAGGTGGCCAATGACGCCAAATCAAAAGATGCTCAATGATTCCAAAATTGAGAAAGATACACAAAGTATATCAAAAATTAAAAGATGCGCAAAGTGCACCAAAATTTTGACAAGAGGCATAAAACAAGCCCATAAAAAGTAATGCTTATCTTTCTTGTACTTCTTAAAGCTTAGGAAAATCCTTGATATTTTCGATACTTGAGCTTGAAAATCTTGATTACTGATTTACCATTTTTTGTATTAATCTTCTATTAGATATATTTTATGAAAGGAGTTTTGAAAAATTAGTGTTTCTTTTTCTAATTTATTCCTTGATTTAGATATTGGAGTAAAAATTTTTTGAGCCTTTAAAAGGACTTGAGCTTGGATTAACAAATTCTAAATTTCTAACATTTTTTGGATTATTCATTGTCAATCCATTCCTTACTAAGTTTTTGAATAAAATCAAGAGATAACTTTTTCATTTTAAGGATATTTGATTTTTTTTTCTTTTCACTATATCAAGGATCATTTTGGTTTTTATTTATTTTTATTGTTCTAATTATTTGTGCCCCTCCTTTTTTTAATAATGTTAAAGGGGAGAATGTAATATTTTATTTGTATCTATTTTTTTAAATAACAATAAAAATAAAAATAATAAAAATTTTATCTTCTTCTATTTTTAAATTTTTATTTTAGTGAGGGGAAGATTAGGAGAAATTTTTTTTATTTTTACAAATTCAACCAGTAATATTTGCCATCATAAAAAAGGGGGAGATTATTGTAACTCGAGCTTATGAGTTTATGTTTTTAATGATAAAAAATATTGTGGCTCATTTTCTTCTATCTACCTGTATTTACAATATATTTTTTTCCGTGTTTACTAATATTTCAGGATTACAGTGCACCTTACAAGGCTTAAGCTTTATCAGAACACGTTCTATTTATATTTTTCATTAATGTATTTCTTGGCTTGTAAGGGTGTTTGCTTTCTTGTAGTCTTGCTCACTTATTTCTATTTTAGAGTTCTCTATTTTTGCTTATATCATCCAGGACAATCCAAACATCAGCTTGGATGATCAGTTGAAAATAAAAACCATAATTAGGACTTCCTCGTTAAGGTAGCCATCTTTAAGCACACATCCTGGATGATATTCATATCGGCTAGGATAATAGGCTCAAAATAGAAAGAATAAGCCGCCAAATCTATTTAGGTATTCTTTTTTTTTTGGACATCATTCAGGATATCATCCTGGATGATGTAATGCAATTATGCCTAAATTAATTTAGTAATTAAGGAAAGCAATAAAGGTTTGATTGCACAATCACATCATCTAGGATGATTACAGGATCATCCGGGACGATCGCTTGGATGATTTACATCGTTCAGCTTCTATTCAGGGTGATATTCAGGATGATTTTCCTCATATTTGAACTAATTGGTGAGGAATATTGTGATATCAGCCTGGAAAATATGGCCAAAATTCTTATAATCATCCCAAATTGACCAGGCTGATTGAGCAAAATTTATGTTGATCGGCCAGAATGATATTCATATCGTCCTGGATGATAAAGTCGACAAGTTGTAATTAATGAGCTCATTTGGAGCTCTTCTATTTAAGCTTTGATAAGGGTCTTTGTAAATGTCTTTGGAAGCCATTGAAGCTTCGTTCTTTTGGAGGAAACTTGAAGAGAGAGCTTGAAAGGGAGAGACGAAAGGGTGGAGTTTAAGAGAGGGAGAAGATCCTTGGAGGGGGTTTCAAGGGAGTGTGGAGGGGGTTCCACACAGTTGCTCCGACGAGGATGCACCTTAGTACCATCAGATTCAAGACTCATCTTGAGGGAAGTTTTGGGAAAAAGAAGATCTTTTTGGTGTCAAAGGACCCTGCTACTCTGCCGCACCGGGGAAACTGGGAGTGATTTTATAAGGGATTCTCCTCCTAGCTGTGGGTGCTAAAGGAGAGATACTGAGTTTAGTGTAATACTCGGAGGGTGCCTTTGAGGAGTGGACGTAGGTCAAGGTTTGACCAAACCACTATAAATATGGTGTGTTCTTTCCTTTATTATTTTCACATTTAATTTCTGCACTTTGATTTACTTTGTGGTAAATTTTGGTTTGGTTTGAGTTTTTATTTTTTTATTAAGAAATTTTCTTACAATACCAATTCACACCCCTCTTGGTTAGCCTTGGGCTAGTTCATAAGGGATTAACATCCCTAACAAAATTTCAGGAAGGTCTGCTATCTTGTTGCTTCTTAGAATAACTGTTCTAGAGTTTTTAAGGATGGTTGGTTAAGTTTTAAGACTTTGGGTGGGATGGTTCAATCTTTTTCTTAAAAACTTTGGTATGCCTTAAGATCTAAGAAGAGCCTTTGGGCTTCTTTTATGATTTTTAAATATTGTGCTGGGAGGCATCCTCTTAATTTCCATTTTAAAAAAGGGGGTTCTTTTAGTTGGAAAGGACTCTATGGAATCAAGTGGAATGATGAGCAGTTTATTTAATGGGGGATTGGGGTTGGTGATATTTTGTTTTGGCAAGATAAATGGCTTTGTAAATTTTCTTTAGATAATTTGTTAAACACTTAATCCACTAGTTCTAGTTTCTCAATTTAATCAACATGGGGTTTGGAATGTGGATTCACCTAGTGGCATTGTTCCTGATTTTATTATTAACCTCATTCTTAAAATTCCTCTTCATTTGGATAAGGATTGCATGATGTTCACCAATTCAAATGACAGTAAATTTTTTCTTAAAGAGGTTTGGAACTCTATAAGGTAGATTAATTTGGATTCCTTGCACTTTTCTTCAATTTGGCATAAAGCTATTACTGCTACTTATTCTATTTTAGTGTGGAGAATTCTTCATAACTATATTCCTGCTGATTCTATTTTAGTTCAAAGAGGTTTTAATATTGTCTCGAGATGTCAATGATGTTTTCACATTAAACCTAAACCATGTTTTTGTTAATGGCCCTATTGATCTTAAAGTTTGGTTATACTTTGACAATGTGTTTAATGCTTATTTATGTACTAATTATTGGTGTATCACTACTATTTTGCATGTCTGGTTTGTTCCTACCAAGGGTCATATTTCCAATGTTTAACCTGTCATTATTTGTTGGTTTATTTGGAGTAGGAATGAGTCTAAACATAAAAATATTACTATGAATTCCTTGAATATTATTGTTAAAGTCAAAGATAAAGTGAGGAAAATTTTTTTAGTTGATTTGATTAAGGAGGATTCTTTCAATAAATTACATCATACTGCTGGGGAATTGGGTATTAATTTTTTTCTCCTCTCCTCATATTTTTAAAGAGAAATTGGGAGATGGCTTAAACCTGTGCAAGACTTCTTTAAGCTTAACAATGATGGCTCGTTTAACAATTCTAATGCTAGTGTGGGGGTCTTATTTATGATTCAAATGGCTATGTTCTTGTTGCTTATGCTGGTCCATCTAATGCTTCCACCATGATTATGACTAAATTACAAGCTCTTCATTATGGTTTATACCTATATATCTCTATTGGGTTTATGAATGTTTGGATTGAAGTTAATAATATCCTTCTTATGCATTATATTAACGGTAAATGAACTACCAAACCCTATAATTTTTATCTTATTAGAGAAATAAAGCATTGGTGTTCTCTCATAAAATTTTCCATTTCCCACATCTTAAGAAAAGGCAATGCAGCTGCTGATTTTTTGGCTAAGTTTGGTTGCAATCTTATTGATTTTATTGAATTTGCGGGGTCTTCATTTCCTAATAAACTTAGGGATTTGACGTGTTTGGATAGGACAGGCTTTCCCTAGATAAGGATCAACCAATAATTTTTATTTGTTTGGATTTTATTTCTTTTAGGTTGTTTGTAGATTTTTTATGTGTTTTTAGCTTGTTGTACTTTATGGATTACTTCTCTTTTATATTATGCTCACTGACCTTTAGTTTGTGTTGGGGTTATCCTTTAGTTAGTGTTTATGAGGATTATTATTTGGTGCTTAATTTTTTATTGTTCCTCATTATGATTTTTAAGTCTTTTAATGTATTGCATTAATACATGAAGGATTTGTATTTTGATGGTATTGAGTGGGATGTTTCTAGCATTAATGGCTTATACTTGGATCCTGACCTTTACCACATTTGTTACTAATCTTTGTTAGAGTGGTTCTAGTTATGTTTTGGTTTAATTCTTTATTTCTGATAATCTTTTCTTATTCTTTTTACATAATTCTCATCTTGCTCAGTCCTTTGTAATTAATATTATTGATGAATTGTGGTATTTTTTATGCTAGGCTTCTATGCAGGTTGCTAGTGTTGTACATTTACCTATCCATCTATCAATTACTTGATTTTGAAATGGTTCTTAGTTCTTTTTTGTATTGGAAATTGGTTTTGGATTAGGTTGGAGCAACAGATGGGTATTTGTGTGCATGATAATTCTGATACAACATAGCTGAGCCAGTACAAATTGTGGTTTTTGACCCCTCCTTGTTTTAATTATTTTGCTGGTCATTGGTGTTTTTACCATGATTTGATAGTCCAGGAGATGTGGAAATTAGTGTTTGTTGATCAATTCTCTGTTAGGCAACACTTGGTTCATTTTTCTGGTTGCTATTATTATCTTTTTGGAGCAATGATTCCTTGCTATTTTTCTTAGTTTTGAGGCTTTTCTATAATGTTTTTGTTGGACTTCAACATATTTGGGTTGATTTTATGTATGGGGTGCTGTCAGATTAGTGCTATTATTGAGCTATGTGTGTAATTTTCTTGTGAGGTTGTTGTATTTCTGGGAAGACCTATTTATGCTAGATATTGGTGGGTTCATACTATCTTATGATCATGATAGTTTGTTTATATCTGATATTGGTTATTGCTATTTTATGGGTAGATCTTTGGCATGTTACATTATGTTTCCAATGCTATACTTGAGTGGTTTTTGAAGGTTAAATCTTACTTCCTATGGTAATGTCTTCTTTTCTTGTGTAAATCTAGTAGGTTAAATCTTACTTCTACATTTACAGATGGAGCATGGCTTATTCTATATCTATTTTTTCTATTTTCAAATCTCAATATAATTTTGAATTCCTTATTTTATTATGTTGTCTCTATATCTTGCTCTACAATATTTTGTTTTGTAGCCTATACTTTTTGTAGGTGCATTGGCTTGTAGTTTTTGCTTGCAAAATGACCAATATTTCTAGGGAGATTGTGCTTAATGCTATTATCAATATCTTTCTTTTTTGGGTGCTGGCTTCTGGCCTTCCTAGAATGTTACAATGGTATTATGTATTTTTGCTTAGAGGAGACCTTTGACTCGTAGATTTTCTTTCTACCTTTTTTTGTAGCTCGTCTGAGCATTAGTGAGCTAAAAGTCCCTCTAAGGGCCTTATAACTCCTTTTTTTATTAATGCGTAGGCATCTATGTGGATTTTAATTAAAAAAAATATTGGCTATGCCTAATAGTGAAGAAACTTCGACTAAGGGAGTTCATACTCTTGTGGACTCCAAATTAGTGGAGATTGATGAACCTCTGTTATGACCTAGAAACTATTCTTTTTAATAATTTGATTAAGGTATTAAGGAATCATGATGAAATTAGAGTTCTTTCAACAAATAGAGCTCTCATGATGATTAATGCAATGAAAGTTTAAAGAGGTGGAAGGAAGAAGTTTCTTCACAGATTGTTACTAATATTCCTATAAAGTCTATAAAGCCTTAGGACCAATGTGTTGTTAACCAAATGAATGGGGTGGAAAGTTGGAATTAATAGTGAACAATTAGAGAAAAATGAGTCTGCTATTGGGCCAAAGGATGATACTTTGAAGGAGGGAGAAATTATTTCAAATGTTAAGAATACTTCAAATGATTATTAAGAAGGAAATATTTGTGGTTCTATGTCATCTGATAGTGGGAATGTAGATAATATAGAAGATGATTTTATGAAAGTTTCTAAAAAGAAAAATAAGGATTTTAAGAATTCGGCTGGCAACACTCTAAGGATCACTCAGGCCTCAATTGTTTCCCTTCTTCTAATGGTTAAGTCCTTATTTGGAACATTAGGAGTGTTGGGGGTTCTTTGCCCATGGATAGAGTGAGGAATTTATGCAGAATTGATAGTATTTATTTTCTTATTTTATTTGAGTCATTAATTTCTTCTTCTAAGCTTATTTCTATTCATTCAAAACTTTGTTTTGCCTTGGCTTTTGGCAACTGTACCAACAAAATTTTTATTCTTTGGAAGCAATGTATTAGTTTATATGTTATTGCCTATTTTCCTCAAACTGTGCATACTAACATTAATTATCTTCAATTTGGTTGTTATCCTTCTTTTGTTGATGCATCATGTTCAAGATTTGATAAGAAAACTTTCTGGAAACAACTTTATGATTTCTCTTCTACTATTAATATTCCTTGGATGGTGGGTGGGAATTTTAATTCTATCACTAATACTACTAAAAGGATTGGTGTTAAACCTCCTAACTTTCACTTTATGAAAGATTTTAATGATGTGATTTTAAATTATAACTTATACGATATTGTTTCTTTTAGGAATGCCTTTACATGGAATAAGGCTACCATGTGGAAAAGACTTAATCACATTCTTTTTAATGATTCTTGGATTTCTTCTTATGAAATGAATCATATTGAGCATCTTACCTAATTTTTTTTTTTATCATTCTCCTTTACTTTAAGTACTTCTTTGCATAATATGAACACTTACTAGCCCTTCTAATTTCAAAAAATGTGGCTCCATGATGAAATTTTTCTCAACATTTTTTAATGAAACTAGCATGCTCCTCTTTTTTGCAATGATAATTTTGGGGGCATGACCAGATTATGGCTAAAACCCAAGAGGCTTAAGCAAAAGTTTGCTTGGTGGAATAAATGTGCTTTTAAAAATAATTTCTCTAACATTCTGGAAGCTGAAAAATTAGTTCATGGTGCTGAAAATACTTATATGAAAGATACTTCTATGGAGAATTTAAGCTCCCTTAATTATACTAAAACCTCCTAGTTAAAGCTTCAAGAAAAAGAGGAAGCTTTTTGAAGATAGAAGGCAGCTTCTAAACTTTTTGTGGAGGGTGATAGGAATATTATTTTTTTTTAACAATTCCAATCATAAAAGTTGGTTAATTATATTCACAACATCTTTTTACCTGATGGTTCTATTTTAGATGCTTCTATTTTGATGCATGACTCTAGTAATGAGTACTTTAAGAAGAAGCCTTCATTGATTACTGAGGAGGATATTGCCTTCATTACTAAGGTGCCTTCTTAATAAGAAATTTGGTAGACTATTAAAAGTGAAAGTTTGTGAGGGGTGTTAAACCCTAAAAAACTAGCCCTAGGCTAACCAATAGGGGGGGGAGTGAATTAGTTGTTTTAAAAAATCTTTTAAAAAAAATCTTTTTGATCTTTTTAAATTTTTAAAAACAAAAAAATGACCCTTGATGCGGAAGAGAAATAATTTTCACGATAATAATACAATCTAATTTTTCTATCATAGAACAATTCACAGAAAAGTGCTGAAATAAAATGTGATAAAAGTAGTAAGAAAGAACTCACCAAATTTTATAGTGGTTCTGTCAAATCTGCCCTACATCCACTCCTTGGAGACTCCCTCTAAAAGTATTAAACTAAACTAAAGCGACTTTCCTTTTGCTCCCATAGCAAGGTGGATAAGGCCTTATAAAGTCTTTCCACCAACATGGTGAGGTAGAGAATCTTGAATCTTTTTACTCCCTCATGGAGTAGGCAGAGAACCTAGAAATCATTTTTCACCAACCTGGTGAAGACAGAGAATCCAAGAATCTTTTTACTCCTCTTGGAGTAGGCAGAGAACCTGGATCTAATGCTGAACTTCAAAGCCACCAAGGAACTAGTGGAGCAACTTGAAGAAGATGATGAACACTTTTCTTGGAGCTACCTTTGTGATTCTCTCATAAACTCCCCCTAACAAGGATCTTCCTCTCTCAAGAACTCCCTATTCCTTCTCTAAGCTCCCTCTTAGAATAACTCCACAGTAAAAGATTAACTCAAGTGTTAATATAATTGGTTAAATAGAGAGCCTCCAAAAGAAGCCCTAATTTTCAATTATGTATAACTGATCATTCTGGAAGATCGATAGATTGTCCTGCATGATTAGTACAAAATAGCCCTTTCAACTAGGATGATCACCTTTGCTCTGTATGATCAGTTCAAGTATTTATATAGATCATCAAGTAGGATCTTGCAATCATCCACGATGATTAGTTTAAGATACTATATTGATCATCCAGTATGACATGGGATGATGAGTGGCGATTTACATATCATCCTACAAACATCTCAAGACATCCAGTACGATAATTTCAAATGATTAGAAGAAAATTATGGTTTTTCATCTTGGATGATAGGGGATCATCCTATAAAATATACTATATCATCTAATACAATCCAAATGGATTGACCTATACGATATGATTGAACAATTTGACAATAATTGTTCCCCTAACCACCAGATCAATTTTGGCATGATTATCATAGATCGTCCAGTATGATGTGTATTATCTTGAACGATTAGATTAAAATTTGAATATAAAAATTACCTAAATTATGATTGGTGCTATTTTTCATCATATAAACTAATCATCCTGGATGAAAAGGATCGTCCAATATGATTAGTTTAATCAAATAAAATTAGCATGAATGCCCTAATAAGGGTTTTTGTTTTTAACTAATTATTCAGTACGATTTCTGATCATCCTGGAGGATTAGGTCAAAAAAAAAAAAAAAAAAAAAAAAACTCTAACTCACCAATTTTCTCCCCCTAAATGTGTGTATGCAAGATTACTTAGCTTGGGGTTCACCATATTCGAGATTTGACTCAAGAAAGGTAAAAAATACATTGAATTCATTACAAGTAGACTTAACCCTAATCTATCTAATCTTAAACTAATTTGCATTACAAGTGATCTTTGTGTACATGAAAGGTTAGTAAGGAGGGCAAACAAAATATACATGCAATAATAGTAGTGGTAAAGAAATAATAATTTTTGTTATCATTAAAATCATAGTATTTGAATCTAGATTTGCAACAAAGAATATGAACATTGGTTCTGTGGACAATCATGAAGGATTTACTACTAAATTTTTTAAAAGTCTTGGTCCATTATTAAAGGTGATTTAATGAATGCAATGGTTGATTTATTTTTGGGTAATCCTTACCCAAAATTTTTTACTTTTACTTCTATTTCTTTATTACCTAAGCATAAGGTAATTAAATTTTGGAATGGTTTTCATCCTATCGATTTGTGCGCTTTTTTAAACAAGTTTAAAGCTAAATAACTTATGGGAAGGCTTTCTTTATTTTTACTTAAGATTAACTCTCTTTAGCAAACTAGTTTTATGAAAGGCTGTTATATATTTGACAATGTTCTTCTTGTCTAGGAATTAGTTTATGACTTGGAGGATAAGATTTCTGGGGGAATATTATATTTAAAGTTAAGATTAAAAAAGCTTCTGACAATCTAAATTGGGTATTTTTCTATACTATCTTAAAATTTTTTGTTTTCAACATGGATTTTATTAAACTTATCAAAAATATTATTGAGAATTGTTACTTTTTTGTTATTATCAATGAAACGTCTCGTTGCTACTTTGAATTCCCTCATGGTCTTAGGCAAGGGGATCCATTATCCCCTTTCTTCTTTATCATTATTGTGGAGCATCTTTTTAGAGGACTTAATGTGTAGTTTAGGACTCATTCAAATTTATAATTTAGAATGGCTAGTGGTTTTCTTATTACTCATTTAAGTTTTGTTGATGACTTCATTATTTTTATTAATGGTTCTATTAAGATGATTTACATCTTGTTTAGATTTCTTAATAATTTTGAACATGCTAGCTATTTAATCTTTAATCCATCGAATAGTTGTTTCATCTCTATCAAGTCTATAACTCAAAGGAGAATGAATGACATTGAGAACAAGTTAGGTTTTTCTAATAAAAGTTTACCTATGAAATATTTAGATATTCCTCTTTAAAGAGCCAATAAGTGTTCTCACGTATTTAACAATATCATTAATGCCATTCATAATAAACTTTCCACTCTGGCTTTTAACTTTCTCTCATTTGGAGGTAGATTAGTGTTAATCAAGCGTGTTCTCTCTTCTACTCCTATTTATTTACTTTACACTTTATCCTGCATTTTAAATGTTTATACCATAAGGGAAAGGTTATTTAATAAATTATTTTGGGGTCCTAAGAAGGCTAAATTGGCTAATTTTTGGGCTTCTTGGACTAATTGTGCTGTGGTGGTTGATGAATGTAGGTTAGGTTTTATGAATATGAAGGATATATAACAGGATTTTTCTTACAAGCTTTGGTATGCTTTAAGATCTAAGAGGAGTCTTTGGGATAAATTTATGTAGCTAAATAATGTGATGGCAAACATGCCCTTAATTATTTATTCAAACAAAGGGACTTCTTTAACTAGAGAAGGCTTAAGTGGGATGTTGAGTAACTTATTCAATGGGGTTTAAGTGTTGGTAAATTTTTTTTGGCAGAAGCTAAAATACCCAGCAATTGTAAAAGCAACGTTTAGTTTTGATGTTTGTAGTGCAGAAGCTTAGACATTACTTGATTTCGCGCAAGGTTACCATGATTTCTCGAGTTAACCCCTTATGGTATTTGATGACTTGTACGACGCTCTCAGGTCATTTAGCATGTTGGTCTATGATCATACTATAGTTTGACATTACTTTTGTCCCTCAGCGGGCCATCAAAGGATAGGCTCTAGCTGACTTTTTTGTTGCTCAATCGATCCTGCGGATTCCCTACTTACGATGATTTACCTGATGAACTAATCATGAGTTTGGATGAACAGGAGTCCCCTACTTGAAAGTTATACTTTGATGGTGCATCATCCATTAAAGCCTTATATCCAAATGAAACTCCCATAGTTAGGGTAGGTTTGGGTCTTATTTTTATATCCCCTGAAGGATATACTCTTAGATAAGATTTGGAATGGTTAGGTAAATTTTCCATCGACAATTATTGAATTCCCATTCTACTTATGCTTGTAATTTTAATTATTTTTTCAAGATGATATTTGGAATATGGATTTACTTAATGATTATATGCCTGGATATAATGATTGCATTTTGTTCAATTTGTTTAATACTAATTTTTTTTGCTTTTAAGCAGGTTTGGAATGCTTTTAGGCAATCTCAGGCTAAATCATTTATTTATTCAGCTATTTGGCATTGTAACATTCCAACCTCCTATTCTATTCTTATGTGAAGGATTTTACAAAATTATATGCGTCTTGATTCTATTTTACTTAAGAAAGATTTTTCATAGTTTCTAAATGCCAATGTTGTTTCTATACTAAAAATTTGATTCATGTTTTTATTGAAGGTCCTACTGCTATGCATTTCTAGTTATATTTTAATAATTTGTTCGATATCCAATATACTGCCAATTATTTGACCATCACTAATCTTTTAAATAATTGGTTTATTCCTACTCAAGGCCATATTCATAATGTTTTACCTGTCATAATTTATTGGTATCTTTGGAAGAGTAGAAATAAGTCTAAACATGAAGGCATTAAAATGAATTCCATGAGTATCATTGCTAAAATCAAGGATAAAATTTTGCATCATTTTGTGGATAATCTTATTAAAGTCAGTTCTTTTAAAGGATTTTATCATTTTTTTGATGGAGTTTCATTTTTTTGTCAGTTTAATCCTTTTGTTATTAAATATAGGATTATTAGATGGCTTAAACCACCTCATGGTGGTCTTAAAGTTAACACTGATGGTTCTTTTAAAATCATAATGCTGGTTATGGTGGTATTATTTGTGATTCTAGAGGGCATGATATTGTTGCTTTGGTGGGCCCTAGCTCTTTTACTAACACTTTGAATACTGAGATTCAAGCTCTTTACTATGAGACATAATTATGCATTTTGTTAGGTATCACTAATATTTGGATTGAAGTTGATGCTATATACTTATTCTTTATATAAAGAATAACAACATCTCTAATTTGCATAATTTTTATTTGATCAGATACATAAAATAGTGGATGTTGCTCATTTCCTATTCTATTATGCATATTTTACTTGAAGGAAATGTTATGGTTGATTACATAGCTATGTTTGGTTATACTTTACATAGGTTCGTTTAGTTTTTAGAGCAGTCCCTTCCTGGTATTCTCTTAGGCTTCATTAGGTTGGACCGCTCTGGTATCCCTTACATTCGATCCTCTTAATAGGTTTTCTAGTTCTTTTTTTGGGTGTTCGGTTTTCTAGGATTGTTACTACCTATTTGGTTCTTTTCTCGATGTTATTTTTTTGTGCAGGTTCTGTTAGTGTCTTCATTGGGAATTTTGTTTCTCTGTGTAGTTATGATGGTAATGCTTTTGGTTTTTATCTTGGATTCGTAATTTTTATGGGGGATTGGTCCTTATTTTGCATAGATCTAGAGCCGTTTGTGATGGTGTAGTTGGTGGTGATGGTAGTGTTGGGGTTGCTAGTTAGGTGTTATATTTTTTGGTTTCTTGTTTCCTTATGGGTTTCTTCATGGTGCTCATTCTCTAATCATCCTTTTTATGTTTTCTATGGTGTCATTGATGATTTGCATTCTTATGTTTCAACGGGTTTACACCTGGATGTGTTTAGTCTTAGTGCTCTTCTATAGTTAATCTTATTTCTTCTCATCATTTTAAATTGTGATGGTTGGGTGGGTTTAAGCTATGTTTATAATTATTATTTCTGTGATTTAACCCCTATGTGCTACTCATCTTTTCCTTGTGAGGAGTTCTATCGGTTAATTTCTTGTGGCTTTTTCCGCTCTTACTTCTGTAGGGTTGCTATTTGTTGTTGCAATTAGGTTTAAGTAAGTTGGTTGTGAGGTTTTCTTGGATTCCCTTTATTATCTATATCTTGGTTGATGAATATTTCCCCTTAAGCTATAGGTGTTGGAATTATAGTTGTGTGGTGATCACAATTTTTAGCTATGATTATTCCTTGGTCTATTCCAATGCTTTTAGCATCTGCAAGATTTTCATGTTATGCTTGGGTTCTTTCAAGATGGCTGTATTGATACTAAATTTGTGAGCTTAAGTTCCACCATTCATCTCAATTTATTGGTTCTCTATTTCAATTTTCTACTGTTATATCTTTATAGATTTACACTTCATGGGATATAATGAGATGTGGTCTTCAGAGTAATTTGCAAGTCCACTCTTTACTTGTAACCTCAATCAACTCAAGATTGGGTAGACTGAGGTTGAGTCTATGTGTAATTTCAATTTCAATGTAATTTTACCTTTCTTGAGTCAAGTCATGTATATAGTGGGCACTAAGCTAAGTAACCTTGTTCACACACACTAAAGGGAGTGAGTTGGTGAGTTAAATTTTTTTTAACTAATCGTACAATACAATTTATATCATAATTACGGTCTGTTAAAATAAAAAACCCTAAATTAGCACCTCAATTAGTTAAGGTTGATTAAACTCATCATAATGTATGATATAGATCATACGTGATGATTAGTTATAATCATCAAAATAGTCACCAATAATAATTTATGTAATATTTTAATATTCAAAATTTGTGTCTAAACATACCGTACGATCTTCATCATATTGTACAATTGATAACTGGTGGGAAAAATTATGTCACCACGCAGATTTTGATTTCTCCTATTTTGTAATCAAATACTGCATTGAGAATAAAGTACGGTCTCGAGAGGCCGACACAATATTCTACAATGGATTCAATATCAAAATAGGGTTTTGAAAATTGATATTTCTATAATCAGACATAGTTCAAAGAATAACATATCATCTCGAAAGATGAACATGAAATTCTATAGAATATGTTTAAAGATAGAAATACGTTTTTGAAAAAGTTTATTCATTCTTTTGTTTAGATATGGCAAGAATAATATTATATCATCTTAAAAGAAGAACATAACATTCTTCAAGGTTAGAAAATTAGAATGATAAAATATTATTTTCTATGAAGGGAAAACAAATGCAGCTTTTATTTTAAAATTTAGAGTATTATGTTAATTACTATCATGTAATTAAGAAACAATATATATAATAAGACAAACAAAACGTCTATAACATTTTATTACAACACAGTAAAAGAATATGAGATATCTAGAAAGCTTTTTTAAAACCAATAAAATTCATCATTACTTATTCCTGACAGCAATAATAACTTTCCTTTTCAAAATCAAAATTATGAAATATTTAATTTTGAGAAACAGAAATCATTTTAAATAGTTGATGTAATTATATAAAGAAAGAAAGTGTGGTATCTTGTTTTTATGTGAAATTAAAAGGAATGGTTTATTATTCTTGCAAACAATAAAGAAGAAGAAGGACAAAGTACCTGCATGCAACAGAGATGACAAACGAGCAGGGTATTTTGTACGAACTACACTGGGGCTGGGTTTGTTTATGCGAACTAGAGCAGGGATGAGCCTTGGGTATTCCGGAACTGGGAAGAGGCAAACTCCTGGACTTCAATTTCACGAAATCGACGGAGAGGGAGGGCTCTTGCCTCGTGAACGAGAGTGAGGGAGAGAGCAGTTGTTTTTTGAATGGGAAGAGGGAGTTCGTGCTTTCTCTGCGAACAGAGCAAAAATGACAGGAGTAGGGGGTTTTGGTTTGAACCGATCCTAATCTAACCGTAGCTAATCAAATCTCATTTCAAAACAATTTGACGGTTCAGATTTGTTTAAGTTCCTTAAAAAAAAGGGTTGATCTTGATTTGAAAATAAATTTTATTTAAGTATTTATTTTGAATAAATTTTAATGATTAAAACAATTATTTTATGTTAAAACTTTGAAATAATAATAATAATCTTAAATGACTAAATTTATACTTCTTTTTATGCCTATTTAATTTTATTTGAGTTGAGGTGGATCGAATTGGGTCTAAATTAAGAGGTCGAGTCCATGCTACGGCAGTGGGCGTCCACCTAAGGGAAATCCTGCGGGTGACGTCTATTCTAGGCTACGAAGACCTAGGTACTAGAATCGATTTCGGGGAAATTGACCTCGAATAATGAGGTCAACAATAACAATCATGCATATGGTTAAATTATTCAATCGAATCATACAGGATGATCATAGATGATCGTGATGAATGACCTAATTCCTACATGGGATGATAATTAAATGTCACCCATTATCCAAGATAAAAAGTTTTAGATTTCATTGATCATATAGAATGATCCCCGAACTTTGTATGGTACGAATTGTTCTCTACATGGGATGATATTTAATCGCTAGCTATAGTACTGGACGATCAGTTCAATTTCTTGAACTAGTTGTACATGATGATTAGTGGATCATACATGATGATTAGTATAATATATTGAATTGATTGTATAGACCAATGCAGTTTTTACTGTCTAAAAGTGTTGTTTTGTACTAATAATACAAGACAATCTAACGATCATACTGGATGATTAGAAGTGCCAGATTAAAATTTAGGGCTTCTTCAGAGGCTCTCTATTTAAGCTCTCATATTGTCTTATAAGATAATATTTTGCTATTAAACTACTTGAGAGGGAGATTAGAGAAAGAGAGAGAGTTAAGGAGAGCTTTGGGATAGAAGAGAGGGAGAGTTCTTATGATGGGGAGTTTGGAGGGCTTCATAAGGTTATTCCAAGCAAAGTTTCTTGCAATCTTCTTTAAGTCACTGCTTTGATTCTTGAGTGGCTCCAGGAAGACATTTTTCAGCACTAGATCGTGGTTCTCTGCCAACTCCAGGAAGGAGTAAAAGGATTTGTGGTTCTATTCCAATTCTAGGTGGGAGTAAAAGGATTCTTGGTTGTCTTCCATCTCTAGAAGGGAGAAAAAGGATTTTAGATTCTCTGCCTTCATGAGGAGGGTGAAAAAGATTTAAGGTACTCTACCACACTGGGTTGGTGGTAGAGATTTGTAAGTGATTCTTTGCCTATCTGTTGGCGATAAAGGGGAGACAGTAAAAGGTTTAGTGCAATACCAGCAAAGGAGGCCTCCAGAGAGTGAACGTAGGTCAACTTTGAACAAACAACTATAAAATCGGGTGGTTCATTCTTTTATTATTCAACATTTTAAGTTCAGCAATTTTTTATTTTTGTGTAGTTGAAAACTCTATTTTTGTTATTATTATGAAATTATTCTAATTCTACATCAAGGGATAAAATTAATATTTTCATATATTTTAAAAAGCTTAAAAAAGGGGGATTTTCATTTTTGCTTAAAGAAGCTTTTAAATTATAAATTCACCCCCTCTTGGTTAGCTTTGGGCTAGTTCTTAGAGGTTTAACAACCTTCACAAACTTTCACTTTTGAGTTTTTAATGATTAACCTAGATTGAAAGCTCTAGGACTTACATCGAACTAGGAGTAGATAGTAAAGAAGATAATCTACCTAAACCAGCAAGAATATGGTAAAGTTTACCTAACCCAAAATTTCTTTTAGATTTTTAATAGTTTGACCATGAAAGATGCTTCTGGGGACTACTTACCTAGTATACTCTAGCTAAGGGGCTACTCGACCCAACCTATTAGAGATTAGGAAGATATTAGCTGATCCTAAATTTCTTTTGATTTTTATGCTAGGATGGTGCCACAAGAGGCTTGCTTCAATACTAGCAGATCTAATCCTAACGAAAGGAAGTACAAAGACTCACTATTATCCTTAAAGACTAGAGAATTCAAATTTGTTTGATGATTTTTCCTGTATCATCACAATTAAAAACTAAGCAGGAGTTCTAATTTTTTTATGTTTTTAATTTTTAATATGAAAATTTAAACTACTATGAAGGCAAATAATTGAACTCAATGTGCAACAATAGAATATTTTCTTCCATAAATTTCACTAAGCCAATATTATGAAAATTAAGTGCAAGCAAAAGTAAATAGCAATAAGGAAAAAGCACACCAAAATTTTATAGTGGTTCGGTCAAACCATGACCTACGTCCACTCCCCGGAGTCATCCGATCCAAGAATTTCACTACAAACTATAGATCTCGTTTTTCCCCCCTAGGCAAGGCGGAGAAGCCCTTACAATACTCCCTTTCACCAACCTTGCGTGGCGGAGTGCCAAGCGCTGTTTTCACCCTCCTGGAGACGGCAGAGAACCTTCTCATTTTTCTCCCTCCTGGAGAAGGCAGAGTAACTTCGAGGTCAAGGATGTAGATGAGTCTCCCCCTCAGAGAGCCTCCCGCAAGTTCTTCTTGGGCCACAGAAGGAGCAAGATGCAGCAAGAACGGAGCAACCGTGTGATCTCACTCACACCTCTTCTCCCTCACCAAGCTCACCTTTTCCTTCCTCTCTCAAACCCTAAAAACTTCTCAAGAGTTCTCTCTCAAGGATTCCCTCTTTAATCACGTTCCCCTCTTTCTATCTCTCTTACAAAGATTACTAATTTGATACTTAAAATAGGCTCCAAAATTCTTGAATTATTCAAAGTAGCCGTTACAATCGTACAGTATGATTTCATATCGTAAAATATGATATGTATAACATGCCTCATCCTAGTTCGAAGGTGTACAAACAGTTCAAAATATACTCATACAGTACGATAATAAATCGTACTGTACAATCCTCAACACTATTATTCGTACAGGATGATAGCCGGGACGATCAAATATCATCTCTGTACATCGTATGGTATGATATACATCGTACAGTACATATGGTCAAAATCAAGGCATCATCCAGGATGAATTTCGAAATGATCAAATGTCGTCTCTATTCATTGTATGGTATGATAGACATCGTACAGTACGATGAGACAAAAATAAGGGATCGTCCAGGATGATCTCAGGGACGATCAGAATTCATCTCTGTTCATCGTATAGTACGAATGTGTTCATACAGTATGATTTTCAATTAGTAATTAAGCCTTGATTTATTTCATTAATCACAGGTTAATTTAAGTTTGTATTTAAAATAAATTATACAGTACGAAGTCCTTCGTATAGTACGAATGGCTGAGAAAAACTTACTTAAGTTAATTTGATGGCTAGGGTTTTGGATTTAGAACACATCGTATAGTACGATAGTATTCGTACAGTATGATATATTCATAGAAATCATTTTACAAGCTCAGATCGTACAGTACGAAATAAAGTCATATAGTATGATCACCAGAGAAAGAAAATCTACATTGTTTACTTTTAAAACCCTCTCCCCCTGTGTGTGTACATGGTTGCTCAGACTTACATACAGTTTGTGGCCAGACTCAAGAAAAAAAAATAAAAAAAATAATAAATTACATTGTCAGACTCATACTCCTAATCTAACTAGTCTTGAGTCTTCCTGTTGTCCAGAGTAGCTTGTGACCTTCCTGAAATGTTTGTACTCACGAATAATAGCAAACAATAAATGATATTCAATGAATAATAGTTCAGGCTACATTATTTTTCACCATCAAAATTTCAAGCTTGGGGTCATGGGTCACAACAATCTCCCCCTTTTTGATGATGTCAAATAATATTTGTTGTAGGCAAGTTTGAAAGGCATATATTTTTTTTATTTTTTTTTTAATAGAAAAAGAAAATACAAACTAGACAAGATAAGAAAAGAGATGAAATGCATTATATTGAAACACAAAAGGAAACTACAACATAAGTAAACTACAGCATAAACAAACTACAACAACCTTCTCCCCCTTTTGACAGCACCAAAAAGAGGAGCAAACAATACTAAGAAAGAAAAATATAACACATACACTTCAAAGGGAAGGATCCTGATCACTTGGAGGTGGAGGGGGTTTGATTGAAATAGTGAAGGATTCTGTCAAATCGTTGATCAATTTGCAGTGAAGCGTTCCCAGAACCATTGCATGTCAGTCTCATGTTGCTGATGTTGCTCTTGTATGTGCGTATTGAGATGAGTCTGAAGTTGGTCGAAATGTTCGACCAAATCATCGTGAGGATAAGCTGGTGCAGGAGCTCGGGGTGCTACAAGTCATCATGGTCGAGCTTGAGCTGTTACGGGGGCAGCTTCTCCTTCTTCATCGTTAAAGTCAGGTTCTTCAAGCTCTTGTCCCTGACGGAAAAGAATACGGAAAGAGCATCCATATAAAAGATTGGAAGATTATCGGTTCACCAGGATAGGTTAATTGGTATTTATTTTGAAGGATGTATCCTATAAGGTGACCAAGAGCTAGATTTTGTTTCCAACGAGTAGTAGGGAGGAGAACGAAAGTCATATTATGAATGTAGTCAATAATCAGATCTGCCTTATCGAATTTGGTGTTGGACATGATAAGATAGGTAGCGAAAGATAAAGTCGGGTTCATGTTGATCTGGTCGTCAGCTTTGGGTATTATAGAGGTTCTAAGGACATGTTGAATAATTCTGGCATTTCGTTTGAGTGATTGGACAAGTGGTTGGTGTTGATAGAAGGCATCATTCTTAAGGACACGATTAACGTCACTCCAGTCAAATTCGTTTGTGAGAAAGGAATGAACTTGAGGTCCTTTAGTGGATAGCCCAATATATTGGGCGATGTTAGCTTTGGTAATCTCGATGTTTTGGTGATAGATAAAGGAGTGGAAAGTTGTATTATCGACACTGTATGTTAGATTTTCTAGAAATTCCAATAGAAGTTTAGAGTTGTAGGGAAAGGCCAGGGTAAGAAGGAATTGGGCGGTGGAAGCAAAGAGGTTCAGTACCTTGAAGTTAAGAGGAGCCTGATTGAGCAATTTTGATGGTGTAATCTTGCAGGCTTTATACTTATGATAGGCCTCTTCACACTCAGCACTTAGAAAGCGAGCACTGTGATGGCTAGAGGAAGATGAACTTCTAGCTGCCAAATGACCCCTCTTGCTGGAACTCGGCATGATCAGGAAGGCAAGTAGAAGAAGAGATGTGAGTGAAGAGTTTTGAGTGAAGAGATCTGCCAAGCAAGGCAATTTATAGAATCTTTCCAAAATCGTACAATACGATCGTGTTTTGTATAATACAATTGGTAATAAATGTTCTGATGGGTCGTTTTGGGAAAAGGTGGTCAACTCGTAAAGTACGATGAGTATCATACAGTACGATCTGATGGGTTTTGATCTTTCCGAGGTCGTTAGTAAGACTTTTGACAAAAAGTTTCATATTGTACGAATAGGTGTATCGTACAGTACGAACGACAATTATATCGTACTAGACACCTTTAACTCATTCTCATCCATTTTGCTGAGAGGTATTGTACATTACGAAGTGGAGGTATGGTACAGTATGAACACCAATAAATATCATACCAAACAGAGTTAATTCATCCCAATCTATTCGCTCACGTGGATCATATAGTACGAAGAGGAGATATCGTACTGTACGATGAGCAATAATGTCGTACCAGATAGTTTGAATGCCAGCCAGCTGTATCATACAGTACGATGGAGATCGTACAGTACGATCAACAGAGTCAAAATGTGCGTATGGTTGTGCTTTGTGTAGATTTAGATCTATCATACAGGATGATAGTGGATTGTACAGTACGATAATAAAATATCAAATTTGTGGTTTTGTGTAGTGAGTGTGTGATGATCAGGAACATCCTTAGAAGAATTGTTTTTATGCATTAATGTGTATGACACCTAGTCTAGTCCTCAATGTGCTAAAGTTGTCGAATGCTAGTGGTTTTGTGAATATGTTAGCCAATTGATCTCCTGTAGCGATGTGATGCAATTCAATATCTCCCTTAGCGACTTGATCTCTTATGAAATGGTGTCTAATGTCTATGTGTTTCATTTGAGAGTGCTGAATTGGGTTCTTAGAAATGCAAATTGCTCTTGTATTGTCACACATGATTAAGATGGTTCCTACGGGTAGGCCAAGATCAAGAATTTATTATTTTAACTATAGTACTTGTGCAACGTAACTTCCTACTGCAATATATTCTGCCTCGGCCGTGAAAAGGGTTACTTAGTTTTTCTTCCTACTGGACCAAGAAACTAATGATTATCCTATGAATTGGCAGGTACCAGAGGTGTTTTTTCTATCTATCCTACATCATGCAAAAAGATTTCAAAGGAAGTGCTGTGCTTAGGATACTAAATTTCTAAGTTCAGGGTGCCTAGTAGATATCTAAGGATTCTCTTGACCGTAGTTAAGTGAGACTCTTGAGGATTGGCTTGAAAATAGGCACAGAGGCACACACTAAACATTATGTCCGGTCTATTGGCAGTCAGGTAAAGAAGGGATCCAATCATTCCTCTATATTTTTTCTGATCTACTTATTTTTATTAGGATCTTTGTCTAATTGAATTGTTGAGCTCATTGGAGTGTTCATGGGTTTAGCACTATCCATTTTGTATTTTTTTAAAATATCCTTAATGTACTTTGTTTGTCTAAGAAAAGTTTCGTTATCCATTTGTTTTACACTAAAGCCAAGAAAGTAATTAAGTTCTCCCATTAAGCTCATTTCAAACTCCTTACTCATTATTTTTAAAAATTCATCACATAACATTTTATCT
>NW_021319518.1:9274604-9297419 GCF_001605985.2 Dendrobium catenatum | reverse complement strand
GCAGTGGATTCAAAAGACCTTAGGGAGAAGCAGAATATCGCAGTTCCATTTTGGTGTTTCGAGCGAATCAGAGCATCGATAGATGCTTAGAAGACTTAGAGGCAGCCTTCGGCTCCCTCATTCAGACCAACTCCCGTTCTCTCTGGATTTTTCTCTTGCTCGTAGACGCCCAGACTTTCGATTCCTTCTCAGTTTTCACATAGCTCAAGCGGAACTCCTACGTTGCCTCTGGTCTGTGAGCTCGGCATCACCGACCCTTGCTCTCTCTTCCTCTCTCACACAAGCCAGGAGCACCGAACTCCCTTCCTCCCTCTAGGTTTCGCATAGCCCAGACCGGAGCCATCCCTTATTCACTGTATCCTCTGCATTTTATGAATCCTAGGGGAAGTCGAGGCCTCCCCGATCCCTCTGTTCTTGCGACCCCAGTCAGGTCAAGCCCTCCTAGGAGAATCCGCTCCTATCGCTCCTAGCCTCGGCCTCCCATCGTTTGCAAGGTAGTTCCCTCTTCTGCTTCTTTCTTCTTCTTCTTCTTCTTTCATCATCTTCTCATTATCATCTTCTTCTTCTCATTTTCTTCCTTCCTTCTTCCTCTTCTTCTTATTTATAAAACTTGATAATGAAACTCCCTTAGGTTGTTCTTTTATCCCTATACATATATCTTTTTAGTGAAGTAATTATGATATGAATTTTGAGAATACTTTGGTGAGTTATTTAGAGAGTTTTGGTTGAGATTTAGGTGTGAACCATTGTTTTTATGTTAGTTTGTTTCACATGACTTTACAACATTGCATATCAAATGTTCGATGAAATGCTCCCAAAAGAAAACCATAGGTATTTGCTAGCATTAAGGCTTTGTATGGTGAATTGTTCTTGTATAACCTTCTTTAATACATTGTCTAGAGTATGAAAAAAAGGGAATCTAAAAAAATGCATATAATTCTTTGATGAAATATTTGTGAAGCCCTAGATCTTTCTTCCATAAGTGTTTCTTCTTTAAAGTTTAAACTCAACGCTTGTAGGTGAATGTCATGTGCTTTAAAAGTGTGATAATTGCATAGTCCATCTCCCTTTTAAAGCTTGAGAGGGGTTACATAAAATGATTGCTTCATGTACAAAGGTTCTTTCATATGTGGGTTTGCCTTAGCCATTGCATCAATGACATTTACTTTATTTCGGTGGAGTGTGAACTTTCTTGGGTTTGAAAGAAACAAGCTACTTTTGTCTATTTTACTCTAGTTGCTTTGTTTAAATACATGCTTTGAGTTGAATCATGTATGCATGAGTATATACTAACAAAGATATGTGGGTGGATTTATGTGAAAAATTAGAGTGGTCACGCCTCTTTTGTACTTTTGACAAGTCATATAGAGAATGTGATGTTTATTAGCAAATACACCCGCGATAGTTATGTTAACTTTAGTAAGAATGGTATGCAAAAGAATATGTTGATTCATGATTATTTGGAGGGTGAGCTTATTTGTTTATTGTGTATGTGGAACCGGTGATTTGTCATTACTTATTCTATTTTATAAATGATTTAAAATCCTATGTCTAGGTTGTTAGAGAGCATGAGAAAGCTATGTTATTTGTTGTCAACATATGCACCTAAAATGTTTATGGTTTTGCTTACTAAGAAAAATACATGTGTAAAATTCCTTGAAAAGAGTTCATCCAATACATAAGATCCATGCTTATTTATGAATCGCATCATGTGGTACATCATTTAGAGAGATTTTCCATGTATAAAATGTTAAAGGCCATTGGAGATTATGTTGTTCTTTATCAAAATACTACATATAAAGTGTTTGGTGACACGCCATTGGAAAGAAGTCATAATTGTTTGATGTGCATTGGAACTTTGTATGGTAGTATCCTTTATTTGAAGTGTTTCTGATAAACTATCTAGAGGTTTGCAAATGAAATTCTAAATAAAGAGTGGCCTCCTTGAGTAGTTCTTACTCATGAGATTTATAAATATGCTTGTTGATTCCGATCAAACATTATCTAGGGCTTTTATATATATATATATATATATATATATATATATATATATATATATCATCTCTCTCACTCACTACTGAGATAATCCACCTTAATACACCTCTTGTAAAGATATAATTGTATGCATCATTCGGACACATGTTGTAACAACACAAAATATGTAAAGTATCTTAAAATGATATATTTGAATTTATGTATGAACTAGAGCACTTCGGCACTATGCTTTGTAGCACTGCGACGCTAAGCTTGAGAGCACAGTGTTGCTAAAAACTGTTGTGGTGGCATTAATGAAGCCTCTGTTCTACAGTAATTATGAATTCAGCATGTGGTGTTGCATCCTAAATATTATTTTTTAAAATATTGCATATTTTATTAAATTTTCGATATTTTATACATCATTGCATTTATAGATGAAATGATATTATTGCTACAAGATGAATGTGACATTCGTATATAAGCAAATAAAAATGACTGTTAACATTATGATTAATATGAGTTGGCTGTTAAAACATAATACAATGTACATGATGGTGGATTGACAGACTTTCTTTTAAATAAAATGTTAGTAGTGTAATCCTGGCTGTAGTGTGTAACCGATTGATCAAAATTATGCCGACTGGTAGAGAGTGACAATTCTTAAATGATTATAAAAGTCAGATGTGAATTGACTCAAGATAATAAATAAGGATGATAAGATAAATATCGATGATCAATTGATCGATAATTAGGGTTAAATTAAAGATTGATGACTAGTTGGGGGACAATTAGGGTGGAATGATCGATGAAAATATCATATTAAAGCTAGATGTCATATCTTGATGATTCATACATTGATACATAAATACATTAATAGATAATATGACATTGATGTATGTGCCCAAAATCCAAATAACATTTAATAACATTGGATAATAAGAATAAGAGTGATAAATGTTGATTAATATGATATGATAGACAAAACTGGCTACTCTTGACCACTATGTTATTAAATATGCTACAAATATGATTGAGTATAATATATGTTTTGATTTCAATTGTAGATATTGATAACTTGCTAGCTGTAGTACTCATTATGTGATTTCTTACATATTATTTAGGGAAAGGTAAGGAAGCAAGAGAATGAGTTGTGTTCTAGCTTCTATTAGTCTTTCTATTTTATAGTCATGAGTTCATCAAGATGAGCTAGTTTATTGTATGTCATAACTAATGTATATGTATCATTTTGGGCTTATATTAGTTATACACATTGAATACATATAAATGAAATGATGTTTTTTTTTTTTTTCGTTTTTCCTATGAAATTGCATGTTCTGGTTTAATGGTCGATGAATTGAGTGTTTGAAATTATTTAATGATTGTAAATGTAAATATAAAAAAAGACAATTCTTCTTATTTAGATCTTAGGGCGAGACACAAATACTCATTATATAGAAGGCTAATAATATTATTATTCATATAATATTATATAAAGAGTATTATAAAAATTCTCCTTCAATCTCATCTGCTTAAGTATGTTCCATATGTGTTAAATTAAGTGAAAACTCTCCTTCCGAATTTTCATTGGTCAACCTTCCCTTGTTGGAAATCCTCATATGCTTATTTTATCTAAAACTCTCCTTCTAAATAATTGATGATTGAACATCCTAGTAGTCTTTTTTTTCAAATATCATAATGAAAAGTGGGTCTAAATCCTTACATAATTGACATAGTCAACCACTGGTTGCTTTGTTTAGGCTTTTTAAATATCATGTTATGTAACTCTTTATATATTCAAATGTTATGTAAAAATGATAGATCCTTGAAGGATTAACAATTATTTGCAAGTCTTTGAAGTAGCTTGGTGGCCGATCCTATTTTTAAAATGTCTTTGGTGAGATCTTTCATTTATCTTTAATTTTTTTTTTTCATTTTTCCCCTTTCATTTCTCAACCACTTTAAATTAAGCTTTGGACAACCATTTATCTCATTCAACCAATTCAATAACCATCATACAGTGTCATAAACATATAATATATCATTCTATCCCATAAGATCCCACTTTCATTGTCCTTTAATCAGTGTCATTGAGGAGTACAAATCCAATCCTCCATTATTTCAACTTGATTTTTAGGCAATAAACCATCATGCACATGCTTAAGAATGGATTCCTATGTTGCATCAAGTAATGAGCTGACCTAATGATAAAAAAATGAGATAAGGCTTGCATTTTTGTCTTTTTACAAAATTAACCTTATTTTTGGAGTGTTAGGGGCTTCGAATGTGAGCCACCAATAAGAATGTCTTCGTGTCTACCAATGAGTTGCAAGCACGAGATCAATTAACTTTATTTTGTAAGTCAAATGAAGCCCTAATTTTATGTTGACATTGATAGCAACATCATGAGGGCATCGACTCCACGACAGCTGATGTTGGTGTTGCTAAAGCTTGTTCTATTGGTACTCCTGACTTTAATGTTAATGGTGGAGCTACGGTTTGTGATGTATGTGATGGTGGAGCTACTGTTTCTGATGTTCCTATTCGCGGGTGTGTGGGGATAGTGGGGTTGTTTCACATGTGGGCGAGCTTGATGCTGTGCCTGGTGACTGAGCGGTTGTTCCACATGTGAGTGAGCTAGTGCCCATTGTTCGGGGTGAGATTAGTAATGCTCTGGCTGATCCCTCTCATTTTTCTGATTCTTTTCATGATGGTTTTGATCATGTTGCTGAGGCTTGTTTTATTGATGTGCCACTTATTGAAATGTCGATTTCTGTTATGTCCAATGATGCTTTATGAATTCATCTAATGTGTCAATCGAGGAATCATGAGGTGATGCATAATGATTGGTTAGATGATGATAATTCTTATGATGGTGGGGGAGAAATTAATGTGAAATAATTGGATTCTCATGATAATTATGATTTAAGTATTCTCCAAATTGTTAATGATGATTTCTCTAATTTGAGTGGTGAAAATAGACGTCGTAAATCTAAAAAGAAATGATTTTCTCTTTGGATTTGGTCTTCTTTACCATTGTTGAGATCTACTTCATTTGGGTTGGATTCTATCTTTAATTTGTATTTTGTGATCCGGGCAATGATGTGACAACTTTATGTTCTCACCTGATTGACTATCGGTTGTTGGCAACCATTGGTGGTTCTTGCTCTTGCTCTGTTTGGTGGCCTTTGTATGGATTATGAGATTTTGATTGACCCTTTAGCGTTGTGTCGGCTGTTACTTATTTCATCATCTGGATGGATCTTGTCTAGCTTCGGGATGGTGCAGATAGTTTCTTGTCAATAACTGAGCTCAGCTGGCTTTTGCCCTCCCATCTTTTGTTGTTTCTTTTTTTTTATGATTATTGCTTTGTAATTTTGGCTTGGTCATTTAATGAATTTATTTATATCTTCCTTTTTAGTGTTTGAAATAAAATTATCTTTTTGATATTAAAAAATAAACAAGATGAGGGCATCACTTAAGATTGGTGATTTGGATCCTATCATAATGGTCACCCATGAAATTTATTCCCACATCATTCTAAAAATAAAAGGAAAAAAAAAAAACATTTTGAGTAAACTGAAAATTAGGGCCAAGGACGCGGTGAACACCGATGGCTTCAGCGACAGCCACCATTTTGTAAGGGTCTCAGCATTCTCCCGTCTTCGCTGTAACCTTCATATCTCCCCTTAATTTTCTTGAACAAATTTATGTTTTTTTTTTTTCACTTTTTTGTGACTGAAATTTGCAAATATTCTCCCATGATTCTCCCTCAATATCACTTATACCTACCTTTTTCGTTTGATTTCTCACTCCTTGTGCATAACCCTAGCATTGATTGGACGCAAAAGCTTTAAATTTATTCTTTTTATTTCCATTTTACTGCAGATTTGTAAAGTTGCTGTAGCACTAGTATCCCGAGTCGTCTCAATACATAAGAGGAGGCCTCAGCGTATGGCTGCCCCTGCAGTGTCATTCGTTGCCCTACAGCCTTCGTTCTCTTCTGCTGCTCCTCGGTTCCTTCCTTTCCTTGCAGTCATTAGAACTGGTGCTCCTGTTGCCCCATTTGGGCTTCTGAGTCTGAACCGGAATTTCCAGGTGCGGCGTAATCTTTCAACTAGAGCTAGTTCCCGGCCACCTCCATCACAACCTTCCTCTGAGGAAGACAAGAATTTTTTTTCCGGTAAGCGCTTTTGTCTTTCAATTATTCTTGTTCCTGGTGTGAGATTTAAGTGAGAGTGGAAATAGGTTCACATCAAAGAAAAAAAAAATAATAATAAATGAGTTTGTTATATTTAAGCTCTCGTCTATTGTGTCTAGTGTTTTGGGTTGATGGGTGCCAATCTATTAATTTTTTATGCTTAATTTGGGCTCGCACTACTACGCTGCATGAATTTTGATTGCTTTTATTATGATTAGCAAGGTTTAAGAGTGTGTAATCTCTCAACTCCACATAGTTAAGTGGGCTGCATGACATTTAATGATATAAAAAAAAAAACATCCATTTGAAGGGAGTGATAGTTAATTTGGAGAATTCTCATTGGGGGGGGATGTTATTGAGATGCATAGAAGAGTGAAAATAATCTCATATTGAAGAAAAAAATAAGATTTGGATTCCTAAAATAATTGCATTAACTTTTACCTATTAGCTTAAGATTTTGTTTTAATGAGATGAGTGTTCATTAGAAATGATCTTTTTTTATTAGATTTATTTGAGAATTTGACTTTTAACAGAGCACAACAGAGAAAAAAGATTCATGTAGCTGACCCTACGTAGTGGGACAAAGGCTTGATTGTTGTTGTTGTTGTTGTTGTTGAGATGAGTGTTCATTTACTAATGTATTGGGCTCAATTTTAACCCTTTGTGTTCCGTCCCCTTAAGAATTGGGTTTTTGTTTTTTCTAATTAATGAGTATGATGGAAGATAAATTGTTTATATATATATATATATATATATATATATATAAACAATCTCATATTGAAAAAAAAAAGTGTTGAGTTCATAATATACTATTAATGATCTTTACCCACTGACTTAAGTTTTTATGTTGATGAGTATACATTTACTGAAATAATGAGCTCTATTTTGAGAGTAGATGTTCTATCACCCTAAGAAGTTAAGTTTTGGCTTTCTAATTAATGACAATATGCAAGACAATTGGCTCTGTGGCCATAACACAATGTTATTGAAATTAATGAGGGGGAATTAGATACATAATATTCAAATCTCATCTATTTACAAAACTTGCACTTATGCATTTTTTTAACTACCATATCCATTGGCATGCCACGATTAAATTGTTGGAAATTTGACAAAATAAAAAAATATGGGTTGGGGTTATTTGGTAAAAAAATAGAGATGAGAGGGTGTAAGTTTTGTAAATAATACCAAAATTTGAGGATATATATGTAACTGTCCCAATAAAGTATGCCAATTATCATGCTTACTGAAACTGACACCATTGTTACAACTCTTTGCTTTTATGTAAAGCAAAGCTGTTGGCATGGTTATAGAACTGTGGATTTTTTTAAAAAGAATAAATATGAGAGAGATAATGCACTTTCTTTGTATCATAAATAAGAAATTGTTGAAGGAAATCATTTTCTTGATGGTAATACAAAAAAACTTGCATTTAATATGTCAGAAAAAGCTAGTGTAGTGTTTATACAGACTGGATTTTTAAAGATTTATATTTACAAAGCTGAAGATCATAAAATGTAAACCCAACTAATGTGATTGTGTTTCTTGAAAGCAGCATTAATTTGAACCCAGCCGGCCATCGTCAATGAGGCACACTAAGCCAACAGCATATCTAGACCCTATAGCTATAGAAACACCATACCCCTGCAGCATGCGTTAGCAATATAGCTCCTTAACAGACAAAACGAACAGGAAGATTAAGTTTTGTGTAATCTATCTATGAAATGTTTGGACCATCTACTCTGCAATGCCATCCAACTCATTCGGCGAAGAAGCTTTCAGCCACAAAATGCAAGAACATCTTGTAAAATATAACATTTGGTTTCATTTATCAGTATCATATTCATTCATGCTGGTTACAAATTGATAACCACAGCATGATAGATTTTCTTCATGAAATGTCTCTCCAGTTTAACCAAACTGGTGCTTTTATTAAGAATTAATGGAGGATGTTATATTCATTTAGATACTTTTAGACTTGCTGGGTTATATCAAATTGGAAACCAGGTAGAAGGATTATTGCAGTATTGTGTCTGCTAAATCAAGCATTTCTGTTTGATCACACGCATCAAGAATTCTGACACTGTTCAGCATACGGTTCTGTTTGTTGATGCTAGTTTCATTTTAACAATGTGTAGATGAGATGCTTTTATTATCTACCCTGCTAACCATTGCATTGACTAGGGTTGAATTTGATATCGACAAGGGCTTAAACAATGTTCATTCCTTGACATAAATCATGTTGGAGAATCTTGTCATATAGCAGCTTCTAATACATAGGTTCAATTTGCATATAGGGAGCAAGCGTCGCTATACATATATTCTCAAAACCTTAAACAAATTTGAACCTCAAAAGAATGTTATGCTAAATTATTTTCTTATTCAGCCAAAAATAAAGAAGAACTTTCTTGACTTGTAGTTCAAATAGTTAGGAGTGTCAATAAATGACCCGACTCGCAATCTTGACCGAAAATCCGGGTTTAGGTCGACCCGTTTAATAAACGGGTCGGGTTTGAGTTGTTTTTTTGGATCATTTATAAAATGGGTCTGGTTGGGTTAACTCGTGAGCCCATTTTTTACCCGAAAATGACCTATTTAAAATTTTTTACCTTAATTATTTTTTACATGTGGGTATAATCTTATTATTTTTATTAAATATTCTAAATTTAATAGTTAATAAGTTTAAAAATAACCAAAATTGGTTAATTTGTCGTGCTCGAGTCATTCAGGTTGCTAGCGGGTCGGGTTAGGCCATTCAGGTTTTTTTTTTTACCCATTTATTAAATGGGTCGGGTTCGAATTGACTGGATTTAGGTTGGGTCAATTTCGAATCAGACTCAAACCCAACTTATCAACCCTTTTTGACACCCCTACAAATAGGTAACTACAAGCCAAAAAAAAAAAAGAGGTCGGAGGTGCTTCGGTCGAGTGGAGATCGGAGAGAGTGGGAAGCAGTGGGAGGGAGTCGTGTGTGTAGTGGAGAACAGAGAAAATCGGGGATGGGAAATGGAGTCGAGTGCAGAAGGCATCGTTTGGCCTTCTTTTTATAGACGTGAATGGAGCAGCGATCGAGAGGCTGTCGCGGGATTTTGGCAGAAATCTCGGAACGGCGCTGCTGCACAGTGCTCGGCGGGACTTCGGCGGGATTCGCGGGATTTCAGTCCGAGGTACGTACAGATTTTTTTTTTTGCTTTTGTTTCTTTGTACAGAGGTTAACATCTATATATAGGATAAAGCACAAAGCACAAGTAACAAATAAAGTTGCATGATGTGGCAAATTAGCAGCTTCTTAAATTTATTTGCATGTCCCTTTAAATATGTATTTAAAATTTAAAAATTTAATATTAAAGATTTTATTTAAATTTAAAATAATATATATTGAGCCAACTGGTTCAACCGAATCGAAACTGGTTCAATGGTTTTTCGGTTAAATAGCCGGTTCAAGTCGGCTCTCACTGGTTCAACGAGAATTCATTTTTCTATTTGGATCGGACTAACAACTTGATCGATTTATGGTTTTACAATATTTCAATCAATAATTTTGTTTCATTTAGTAGATCCATGAAATATTTTTTATTTAGAGAGGAATATACTTTGTTATGATTGAGCAAAATCTATTCTCAAGAATTATTTGAATTTTTTAAAAAATTTTACTACAACATGCTATATATTTTATAAAAAAATTTATTTGCATTCTACCATTTTCTTCTCTTTTGTCAGTTTAACGTTTCCAAGTGTTATTTTTTAGGTCATTCATCTCTTCTCTGATGTCACCATTTCAATTCTTATTTTCAAGTGACTTAAATAGAATTTATAGTATTTTAATGGAGTTAGAGATGATATTTATGAGAAAAATTTTGTAAGGCAGAAGATAAACTTTGAAAAGATGTGTACTAGAAGATGGGATATAGAAGAGAATATGTAATCATGAGCTGATCATTATTACTTGATAATGATTCGAAGCCTCGAGCTTCCTAAAGTTTTTGGTTGGGCTTATTCCTTTTTGTTTAGACTTAATGGGTATAGTGTCTAAATTTTTTGGTGTTTGTATTATAGGAATTTCAAAGATAGAATTTTATCAAACTTATCTTCCAGTTGAGATTTTTCTACTTATATATGAGTTTGATTGAAATTTTTTTTGCTTTTAATCAAATGTGATTTTGAATTCAATAACTTTTTCGTGGTAGAATAATAATATTTATACTCTTTGAGTGAAGGAATACCCAATAAAGATACATCTGAATTTTGAACATTCTTGGATCAATCTCTTTGTTGTTTGTGGATGTGGACATAGGCAATACGCTCAAAAATTTTTAGAATTTTTTTTAGAGGAAGTTATTTATCAGGAAGAATATAACTAGATAGTTTATCGGACTTTTGTAGTCAATCACTCTTGATGATATTTCATTGATTAGGTATATGAAAGGATAGCTTCTTTCTAGCATCTTTTTGGCACTTGATTTTAGAATAAAAAAGTCCTATTGATTTTTAGAAGATGGTGATTTTTTTTCTTTTTGTCAACTATCTTTTTGAGAAGTGTCAGGATAGGAAGATTAGTGGATGAGATCTTTTTGAAAGAATGATTGATGGATGATAAGAAATCCATACATTATCAATCTAAAATTCATTGATTTTAGCATGAAATTATTTTTGTGCTGTTGTATTATGACCCTAAAAATAGGGAGAATATTATTGACAGTAGATTTTTGCTTTGATTAAGATGTACCTATATCATCTGAGTGAAATCATCAATAAATATGAGAAATCTTCTAGCTCGAGAAATTTTGGGAATTTTGAAAGGTACTTAAATGTCAGGGTTAACAATTACAGAAAGAATAGTGGATTTAAAATTAAAAATATTATGTTTGACAATTTTACAAGTCTCGCGATAAAAATTTCATTGTAGTAGGCCATAGGATCTCCTTTTTCAAAAAATTCTCTTCAAAACCAAGGCTGATGAATTATTTTATATGAATTTATGTAATTTCTTTGCTTTATTCAAGGCATTCTTATGCTGAGGCAAGCCATCAAATTTCTATAATATAAAATCTATGTAGTATGTCGCAAAAGGTGTTTTTCATATGAATATTTACTCTTCTCCAACAACTTATTTCCAACTGCCCTATAAGCATTAGCATTGTCTGTCATAACTTGCACCACTAAATACTCCCTAATATCGTCTATTACTCCATTAAAAAGTCCAAAATCACATTATTGATTTGATCTAATGCTTCAACATACTTTAAGAAGTAGTGTCATATGGATTGTTAATCAGAATATGGATTAAACTTCTATGAACAACCATCGAACATGATCTCCACTAAAGTCTGCTTTCAACTCATTCTAATCTTCTCAATTACCTTTTCATGATTATCAACACTTTCAAAACACAAGTTCTCAACTCATACATAGATGGTAGTTTCAAGCCTCCCCATAAGACCTATGAAACAAATCATGTTGAAGTAAAAGGGGAAGGTTGCCACATTAAATGGAATGATATTTTCATAAAGGACTTTCCAATATCCATTCAAACACACCCACATGCCTCTTCAATATTTTTTAGAATACATCCTCTGAGGTACCTTCTCTTTCATCTTTGGCATCTTCCACATTCATGTGTTGATCCATCAGCCCCCTTTCACCTCCATATGGCATTGCTGGCAAAAAAGATGAGGTAGCTCTACCGCTTGGCCCACTTTCATAATAAGAACAAATATCTATTATATCATCAAATTGTTTTTGTACTAAAAATTTCGATGTCATTTCTTCATATATGCTCTTGTTCCTCTTTCAACTCCTCATACACCTTAGCGCATGATGCAATACTCTTGTGAGAGCCAAAAAGGCGCTCTTTCATTCTTGTAACACTTCAACAACCTTCTCACAATTGTTATATTTTAGATAAATGTAAGTTTCGTCATTTCCTCAGCTCTCATGTCAACTAATGAGAAAGGATGTTGTGGAGGAAAAGATCCATGTGGAAGAAGAAATTGCAAGGAGGTGGTGGCGGCGAGGCAGGAGATGGTCGATGACATGCCTGAGTGGAGAAGAGATCGCATGAGAGGAGAGCCATCGGTTTTATATCTTAAGCATGAGATGCATACATGCATGAGTATGACGTAGGGATTATTTGGGTAAGTATTTTATTATTTTTATTACATATAGTGAAAGATGGGGTAAACACCTCTAAGGTCTTATTTCAAAGAGATCTGGATGCGAAGCTGTGGAGGAGAGAATTTGAGGACGTGGGGCAGTGAGAAAACTAGCAGAATTTTAGAAGCCGGTTAACATTTCAGCATTTTAATTTGAGAACTTTTTTGAAGTTGAGAAAATTTCAGTTTAGAAACGTAGATTTATGGTTACTGATTACACAACTTTCCTCTTCTCTTTTAGTAATGTACTATAGATGAGCTGCTAACATATTTTTGAGTATTTTATCAAGTTTCGATCTAGCTACTTTTTGTAAACAAAATAAAAAAGTTCAGGAACAAAAATAAACAAGATTGCATATGCTTGAGCTTCTGTGTCTGCCCAATTAGCCAAATAAGCAGCATAAACGTCTTACAGTCCAATCCAATACTGGTTATTTTACACCCCCTTTTCACTTGTTAACTTGGACTAATTATTCTTTGCGGACACCGAACGGAGAGAACCTGATGTGAAACGTACATGCGATAGAGTTACTTTAGGAAATTATAGAGAGCCATTTGAACAAAGTAAGCCAAATTAAAATTATCATTTGTAATAAATTTATTGCCTTTTTACTACGCTTTTGCAAAAGGACAATAAAAATGCAGCAAATATTTAATATTTATTAAATAATCAAATATTTGTTGCGCTTTTGCAGAAGATAAAAAGCAAAAGTGCAGTAAAAATGCATTCATAATTAAATATTTGTTGCCCTTTTGCAAAAACACATCAAAAGGGCAACAAAAGCGCAACAAATCCGAACGGTTCTCTCCGTCTGGTGTCTGCACAGTATAATTTCTTGTTAATTAACTTGAATTCTATTATAAACTCTCATGTAAATTTCCAATTTATTCCCTCATTCATCGAAATCTTATTTACAGGTAAAGAACCCTCTATTTTGACACTGAGCATTATCTTCTACAAGTATATTTTAAATTATAGCCGATTATCTGTGTTCTTATTGTTCATTTTTGTGGATAGGCCTACAAGCTATGTTTTCAAAAGCAGAGGATAGCTTACGCATATTCTTCGCTGTTCTGTTCTGGATGTCTCTCTTCTTTTGGGGAAGTGCATGGGAAGGGAGGGACGATGATAGAAAGAGAGGACTGCGAAAGAGGAAGTGATTCCTGCAACTGTATAAGAACTAAAGCTGCTAAAGCTAAAACTGGAGCAATAATATCTTGTGTAATTTTGGTCCTGGTTGGTTTACCAAATTCAGAAATGTTAGTAGAATCGAGCTTGTATGGGTGGAAGTAACTGCTAGTTAGTAAAATACCAAGTAATGGATCTCTCTTTGTAATTAATTGAAGCTACTGGTAAAGAGTACATGTACAGTTTTGTTGTGATTATAGGAAATAAAATGCTCCATTACTATTTCATTCTTATGTTAGCTTTACTACTAATATTAGAACAACTAAAGCTGTCAGATAAGGATGGTGTTATTTTGGACTTCACCGAATAGATCAGAAGTGTTATTTGATACTATTCATATCTGTGATGTGATTCAGAAGAGCTTCTTTCAATGGCTTTTATTGATCATAACAGGGCTGGCCTGCAACTGATGAGACCACTAAAGGCTTGGGAAAGGAAGATCATACAGGCCTGTCAGGTAGATTCTCCAAAATCTGCATCTACATTCTACATGTTAAGATCTTAAGATTCTGCATGAAATTCTCTTTGATATTTTTTTCCTGTATGAAGCGATTTATTTTAGGAAGATTTACATACATACCACTCTATATTATTCTATTTACATATTTAACATCTAAAACTTTAATATTACATACATGTCACTCATAGTTCATTTTCATATCAAATATGAGTGATATAAATGAAATATATGAGTGGTAGGAAGAAAATATGAGTTTCATATTTGATATTAAAATAAGATAGGATGGTATGTATGTAATATTAAAATTTTAGATATTAAAAATGTAAATAAGATGGTATAAAGTGGTATGTATGTAAATTTTCCTTTATTTTATTATATTCGACTCATAGGACATGATCTGTTTGCAGAGGTGGGAATTTTATGGATCTTTATTGAATTTATTTTGAGTTGTAATAAATATTTGAATTAAATTAGAATTGTTAATTACTTAACTTAGCACTATTAAGGCTTAATTTGTAACAGTTTTCTTACTTCTTCTTAAAATAATTTTTTAGGATAAAAATTAAAATTTTTATACTAAAAAATTGTCTTAAGAAGCGGTAAAAAAGCCGTCCCAAACCAAATCTAAGTCTTTATTTATCATTTATCTCTATAAGTAGCATGTTTTTTACAAACGCTCTCTCTTTTTTATTATGATAATTGGCATAGAAATGATTTTGAATCCATTTTTGTTCTGATGGATGCAAGGAAATAATTATCTGAATTACAAAGGAATATAATTGATATAAGGTGGAAAAATAATGTGCTTACAGAATTCAACAAGTGTTGGTACTTTGCAGGGCACTTCAATAACTTTACATTGACAGAAGCCGCATTGGTAAATTTGCTAAGATAATTTTAGCATTTGTGTGCAACTTGCAGGCTAACTCCCATTGTATCCCAAATCACAAGAGACTATTACGTGCGGATGCACTCGAACGTGTCCGTACGCCAATGAGGAGCTGTCATGTCACCGTACTGTACATTGGGTGACATGATGAATCCGGATCCGAAAACGTTCGGCGTCCACACAATAATTTTTCCCAGATGATATTCCATGAATCGAAAGGTGCCAGGCACATCATTTAGCTCCTTCCTAGATGAGGTGCAATTTGACAAAATGTCTAAGCACAACTCACTCGCATTGATCAATTTCTAGTTTTATAGCCACTCCTTTTTCTTAAAGTCAAAGGTTAGCCATGTTGAGTTGTGCTTAGACTGACCAAAAAATCTTGTCCTCCAAATCACACGGAGTCCTATTTCTTAAAGCAATTTTTTTGTTAAAAAATTTTAATTATCATACTATAAAGTTGCTTTAAAAAGCAGTCAGAAAGTCATATCGCAATTCATGCATTTCCATTTTTACTGATCAACCAGCCAGACAGTAGATGCATGCATAACTGAAACAATTCATAACTAAATGTTTTTTTTTTTATAATGATAAACAACAATCAAAATATGTAATTCTAATCTATAATTTTTTAAGGAGAAACAAATCTTCTTCTGCCATAAATTCTCACACTAATTCCAAACTTGAATTCACTTCTCTCAATTTAATCAAATTTTCAATCAGCCAAAGAGTAGATGCGATGAAGACAACATGAAATGAATATAATACAACTGCACATTCTAAAAGAATAGTGCATAACTGTACATTCTAAAAACTACAGGCAAGTAATATGGAAGCCACAGTTACAGCATGAACACAGAAACTAAGGCAAAAACAAATCTAGAATGTTAATTTTGCTGAAAATCGGAGATTGAAATACCAGCCAAATGAGCTGGATAATGAACATATATTATCATTAAAAAAGGTATTATTATTATTATTTTTCATCAACCAGCTCATTCGGCTCATTTATCATCTGTCTATTACTCAATTGTAGCATCAGACATTGTCATTTCTCCACACAGCACCTGAATCTACCAGTTTGACATAGGCGCTTGAAAAATCATCAAAAAACTTTACTTGATCAGCTGCATAAACTTTGATCCACCTGCGCAGATTAAGATAATGACAAGACATGTTAGGTTACCAACCAGGGGAGAACCAACCTTATTATTATTATTATTATTAGGGGGGGGCGCAAATTTATAAGTAAAAGTGTAGAGATTTCGCAGATATGCTGGGGTCCAAGAGAACCAACCTCCAAAACAAATTTTGGTTGTAAGAATATTTTTTTTATTCTCTTTACTATTTCTCTTTGTATTTGGTTCATCACTCCCTAACAATAGCACCTCTACATAATATGTTTAATTATGTTGGGAGCGATTGCCTAAAGATCTTAATATTTTAAAACTTTTAGGATGAGCAATTGCCTAAAAATCATTGTAATAAAGACTAAAAAATAGATAGCAGGGGATAAATTACCTAAAAAGTTATATAATAATTTTTTTTTTTAGTTTTTAGCGGGGGCAATTGCCCCCCTCGGTTTTAGGTAGATTCGCCCCAGTTACCAACTGAACCTGGCGGAAACATAACAACATTGAAAAATTTCTGATGGTTTGAGCTCAAAATTTTCAGACAAAAGATTTAAAACCAATAATAGCCACTAGTTTAGACCAACAACGGCGACTTCTAATGATCTCTACATCAATAAGCTTTTTTGTCAAAAATTGAACAGCTAGTTTTACACGAAGTTACTTGCACAGCATAAATATTTCTTCAAGAAAGCAGATGATAATTCAAACTGCGTATATGAACTCAATATAGATGATGAGCAGATTGGTAAAGCAGAAAATATTCGATTGGGAGGTCCCGAGAAAAATTCACGAAGTGTTAGATTGACGCATTGTGTGAGGGATTCTTTTCTTGTCTATCAAGTTTTCAAGCAACCTGATAAAATATTGGCATTTAGGACATATGACATAATCCAATCCATGCTCATGAAACTTTTCCTTGGGACTTCTCAAGTTTTTTAGCCCAAGTGTTATTTGACATCTGATTTATGCCACAAATCAACAAGCTATTTTTCATAATTAATGGTGTTATCATGCATCATCTCCATATTAAAAAATTTCAGCTATGCTAAAATCATGGTTACCTCAAACACTCATCGTCCTCTGCAAGAGCGTGATCTGATGGTAACCCGATCATACTTGACATGGAACCTGTGTGCATTAATGTAAGAAAGTAGTGGGATCAAATAAAAGAAAACTGGTAAAAACCTATGATGCACCGACACTTCTCCTCAAAGAGGCGTGCAGTGTCTGACATCGTATCTGACACGACACTCGTCCGACACTCTTCCGACACGTGTCAGACACACCGAAAACATGTCCGATTAAAAAATATTAAATACAAATTGGACACGTGTCCGACACGCGTATCTTAAATATTTTATGAATTTTTTAAATATAATTTCTTGTATTTGACAGGATTTAAACTAAATTTCTTATTTTCTATCCACAACACCAAATAAACGTCCGCACTTAACACCCAATCATCGAATATTCTCATTTTCATTTCTTTTTTGCAGTGAAGGTATTTTCATCTCCTCTCTCGGACTGATAATCAACATCGACGCTTGACTTTCAGCATCCTAATACTAATCATTTTAAGCACAAATTCTAGTTAAATGACTTATTATTTTCAAATTATTTTTAAAATTATTTTTTTTAAATATAAAAACTATAATACCGTGTCCAACCCGGTCCGTGTCCTATATTTTCAATAACTGATGTGTTATGTGTCTTGTCGTATCCGTGTCGCCGTGTCCGTGTCTGTGCATCATAGGTAAAAACAGATGCCTTTTACAGATGTAAAGATTATTGTATGGCAAGGCATGCTTGGCAGTTATCAATTTAACATTTCTAAATACAGACTTCCAAAACATAAGATCAGTTCAAATTTATTATGCTTAAACATTTTTAAAAGGCAGTTTATGCATGAACCAGTGAATGTCATTGAAATAAAAAATGAAACAAATCTTAAGATCAGAGAGCACGAGGGAATTTTAAATTGTGGTAATAACTTCTCTTCAAGGGAAAATTCAGTACTTGCATCATGAAACGAAAAATTAATTCCATAGATTTCTTCTTATGGAGACTTATTGATGAACTACTAGGCAACCCCATTGTGCTTCAAGCTCACCATTCGGAGGTGTGTTAACAGGTTGCCTCAATCACCTAGGTTTGCAGACTTATTGATGAACTACTAGGCACCAACATTGTGCTTCAAGCTCACAATTCGGAGGTGTGTTTCCAGGTTGCCTCAATCACCTAGGTTTGCAAACCAAAGGAGGAACCCAAATTGATATTTTTTTGGTGTGGCCCTGAGTTGAGGAGGTATTTAGGTACCACAAGCCCCTAGATAATGTCAAAATTATAGAAAATGACCAGCAAAATGACAAATGGTAGTCAACTTTTCGACTAGCATAGTAACCACCAATTTTGACCTGTTAAGTAGCAAAATTTGGGTATACCTTGAGCCAAGCAAGAAGAGATAAGAGACCACATATAAGCCCTACCAGAACACCACTTCGAGTCTATAGCCATAGAACTTCACTACGACATCAACACTAGGTATAAGAGGATTCCTAAAGTCAAGCTTTCCTCCCTTTAAGGAAGCCTAAAGCCCTTGCTCTCCATGGAAGGCCACGAGTTTTGTTGGATTTCTAATCGCCCAGTAGAGCTGAGACCAACTATGTCGCCATGCAAAACCAATTATGCATGCAGCAATAAGGCACACTCCTCCCCGTTTTACATTCTTTTTCGTCCTTCATCTTCCACGGAAACTACAAATGTATACTAATCTAGTTGAAGTGTTGGCAAAGAGAAAGTCAAGCAAGACTTCATCGACATGGTGGAGAGGCCTCAGTCTCCATGACTAGACATTTGATCACAAGATTGTTGGATGTCCAACAACCTAGTAAAGTTATGGTAAAACATAAACCGTATGCAACCTTTTCTACATGTTGGTAAGGTTCTCGAAATGCACCCCATTGCTTTGCATAGCCTATTTGCAACCTTATGAATTCGGCAAGTTTTGGTCAGCAAACTTCCCATCAACCCTCACCTGTGGGCTATGTTAAAGCACTATAAAATTTTGGGTAAAAATAGAAACTTGCAAGGCAAAATGCTGTTGAAATGCCATCGGGCTACCACCACAAAATTGGAGGCTACCATATCACGAAGACTAATCAAAATGAAAACACTCTAAAAAACATGAAATGAAAAGTTAAGAAGAAAAATCCTTCATTGGCATGCTGAAATGTTATCACCTTCGGAAAAAAAATGGGCCTCGGTCGAGTGCAAAATCTCCCGATGGACAAAGAACAAATCAAACTAAAATCGAAAACACTCTGAACATAATAAACACTTAAATGTACAGAACAAACCAAGCATCATAAACAAGTACAAACATGTCTAAGAAGGAACCTAATGAACATGTAAAAACAGGCATTTCATCTCATAAGGACGACATAATCATAAGCATTTGACATGTCATTTGAAATATCATCAACCATAGCAATGGATGTCATAATCATGGTAATTAGCATGACATGTGAAATCTTATTCATAGCATCAGCATGTTGTTAGACCGGTCCAGCCGGTCCTGCGGTACCGGCCCGTGCGACACATAGGCGGAAATCTTCCGCCTCTAATTCTGCAGATCCCACCGCAGGAGCTAAGGGAGCTTGTTTGGAAGGTTTTTTTAGGAAGTTTAGGAGGGAATTCGAATTTAGGGATTGTTTAGGATTTTCTTTTGATTTGTATGCATTAAATACTTTGTTTTCCTAGGTTTAGGGCATCTTGAATTTGGTTGAAATTTGAGATCACTTAGATTTAGGTTTTCTTTTGGGCTCTAGCAGCATCCAGAGATTTGGGAGAAATCGATCCTCCTCTCGAATAGAGGATCAATTGTATATTGCTATTTTTTGTTTCCCTTTCATCAAATAATTCAAATTATTGACTGCTTTCGTGATTTTGTGTGGATTTTTGTGAAGAATTCTCGCTGTTTTTCGAAAATTGATAGGAAATGCTCGAGATCTACAAGTGTTTCCTATCACATAGTCATAACATTAAGAAACATTGATATCATAAAGCAGAGATTATAGAGTAATCATACCAATTGTCATAATATTGACTTATAAAATCATGGATGGTACAATGATCATAATATTTGTTATAACCATATACAGTATGAACCTATCCACCCTCGCCTCTCCCTGCTCCAATTGTTTCGGTCACATCCAACGCTCCTTCGCCTTTAGCTCCTTAGGTTTCGATGGTCCCCTTTAATCCACCTTTGTCGCCCCCTACTCTGGTTACTCCAGTCATCTCTGAGATTCCTACTTGTACGACTTGCTTCTTTGATAATGTGGTGGGTGGGTTGCCCAATCCAAAGATCCCTGCAATCCTCACTATTCTTTCATCAAACTAAAGATCCGTATGTGCACAAGCAAGATCCTGCTTTCCAAGATAAAAATGTATTTATTTTCACTAATGTTGAGAACTCTAAACTTGCTCAACCTTTCCTTTCACCATTGTTGGATAATTCTATTTTAGTCCCAACAACAATATCATTTGCAAAGTCATGTCATATTTCCAATTAATTAATGAATTTTCAACTAGTCTCATTTATCTTCATATTATTATCAAATTTTTCTTTGGACTCAAATTACACCCGATTCTTTTCTCGTTGTCTATACTACGTCAGCAACTTTCTGATGTGGATGACATGCCCCATTTTAAAGCCTCTAAAGAAAACTTATCACCCTAGTTTCAGTGGCTTTTCCTAGATTACTATTACATTACTTCAACCAGTCAACTTTATATTTGTTAAGCTCTATTTTGGGCAAACCTTTGCAGATTGATGCAGCTACTACTTCTAATCACCAAGCCTTTCATGATATGTTACATCTCTTCATAAGAGATTTGGATTGGTGCATCATCCTGTGGTTTCTGGCAAAAGGTTGAAGTTGAAGGCATCCCTCAATAATATGCTTTCTTTATGATCTTTGACCACACTCGCTTGGACTGTTTTAAGCCTCATCCATATTTAAGAAATCATATGTTCAAGATCATGAAGTTCACTCAAATGATCATATCATCCCCTCTTCAATGACTATAATTCTTTCATTAGTGGAGGTTTGTTCTCAAAATTTGGGACCAACTGATCATTTGGAAGTTGCAACTGACGTGCATGCCGCTACTTCTTTTGGATCCAACATTTACGTCTCTTACAATTAATATGGCTATTTATCCTCTTGCCCTGGAAGTTCATCTCTCTCCTATTACTGAAGACACAAAAGCTCATATCTCATTTTCTTATTATTATGATGGGGGCATTCTAAGTGATGATGTGTTGGTGGATAGAAGGTTTCATACCCTATTCACCAGATGGGGTCTTAAAAAGGAAAAAAATTATCTTTACTATCAATTTTTCACCAAGCTTCAAGCTAGGCAGACTGATTGTGCTTATACTACATTATATATTTATTTTGTTCAATGTAATTTTTTTTGTGGCAAATCTTATTAATTTCTCTTTCTCTATTCTTATAATTTTATTTCAATTAAATTAAGGTTTTATATTAAAAAAATATGCTTGAAGCATAACATATCCTTTAAGGTGAATAGCTAAAACATACATCATAGCGGTATCATTTAAAACTCATGTATCAATAATATAATTCAATATCTAAAATCTTTTACAAACCTATCCCATCACTTGAGTGATGGAAGGAAATACAACCAACACAACTACAAGCACATCCCGCTAGTATCATAATAGAGCTGTTGACCTATATGTTATATCCAAAGGAAACAAAAAAGGGAAGCTCAGAATTCATACATTGCCCGACGGATCCGCAAAACCTGTCGAACTCCCCCGTTGTTCGGCGCCGTATGTGTCGTATCCCAAAAATCATGCGGAAATCCTGCTCAAATTCTGCGATCCGTAGCTCCACTCGCGTCGTTAAATACCCGACCCAAACGAGGCATTCGTCCCGCTCTCGCTCTTCTCCTCTTCCCACATCCGAACTCTACCCAAGCCGACGACTCCCGTCCTCCTCCGACCGAACTCCATCGCTTGGTCCTCAATCCTTCGGCACAGAGAGACAGAGACCGAGAGAAACAGAGAGAGAGAGAGAGAGAGAGAGATCCTTACCTAGCTTAGCCGGCCTCCACCTCTGCCCTAACCCGAGAAGAGAGGGGGAGGGTTTTTATTTATTTGCTTATTTTAAATTAATTAAATATAATATTAAGTATAATTAATTTAATTTAATTACAATCAATTATCCTAATATTAATTAATTATTATTAATTATATTTAAATATAATTAATTATTATTAATTATATTTAACTATTAATTATTATTAATTATTATTGATTATAATTAGTCGTAACTAATTATAATTAATAGATTAATTATAATTAAACAGTTAGTTATCATTAATTCTAATTAATTGTTTAATTATTTTTAATTATAATTTATTATAATTAAATAACATTAATTATAATTAAATATAATTAATGCTTTAGTTATAATTAAATAATTAATTACAAATGATTTGTGCTCGCCCTCTCCCGCCTCGATCTACGAGCCTCCACCACCGTCAAAACCCTACGAAGGTACGAAATCTCCTAAACTCAGATTCTCGCCCTCGAAGTTAGCGGCGGACCGGAAAACCGCCTATACACGCCTTTATTGCGCGTGGTGGGATGGGACCCCGGTCCGACGCCTATGACGAGGCGGGAATCGCCTAAACTCTACTTCGGTGTTCGTGGCGCACCGGAAAACCGCCTATACACGCCTTTATTGCGCGTGGTGGGAAGGGACCCCGGTGCGGCACCTAC